>NW_026558865.1:0-109500 GCF_026930045.1 Uloborus diversus | reverse complement strand
GGTTTAAACAAAAAAAACGTGTTGTTATTTTTTTTTTTCAAAAAACCGGTTTTTTACCAACTCTGGGTGCTCCTAGGAATGAGTCATATGCTCTTCTTTTATGCTGAAAAATAATATAAAAAATTTAAAAACGAACCTACCCCCCCCCCCAGAAAAAAAGATTGTTTTTGATTACTTAAAAAATATTTTAGGGGTAAATACCCCCATGAGTTTTCCAACTTGCTCTAAATGTTCATGCTTTTGAACTTTGCACCTCTCTAGTCCCTCAGAAGAGTGTTAATGGCTAATATATTTGCCATTATGAGAAAGCGTTAATTTCCTTCCCCTCCAAATAAGAATAATGACTATAAAACTCAAAACTGAAAAAAAAAAAAAAAAAAAAAAAAAAAATGCTGGCCCCATCATTTCCAAAAAGTGGGACGTATAAGGGGAAAACGGTGGTAATTTTTGGATTCAGGATCATTTTGCGTAAGAATCAACAAGAATTATGTCAGAAGTATTTCGAAGGCATTTTTTTGCCGAACAGACGACTAAAATCTATAAAAAGAAAAACTTCTCTTTTTTTAGGGGGGAGGGGCGTTTTGCCGCTCTTGTTTTTTGAAAAAGAAGTAGAAAAATTATATATACATGTTATTAACATTCTCACGAACATAAATGGCTCATATACTTCACAAAAAATTTCGTTTTTGAGATTGCAGTTTTTTTAAGGGTTAGTTTTTGCGATCGCGATATTTGTAAACCGTTTCAGATACTACTATATTTTTATCAACTGTTGTTGCTGAATGAATGTCAATAACATTTTGCATTTTATTATCTTGCATCCTTGTTACATTCATTCTTTGATAACAAGCGCTATTTTTCACACAATCAAAAATATTGCAAATACGACGTCTCTATATCTTTTTACGCGACCAGCCTTTTAACATATTGTTTTTGATTTGCAGTCGAGTCCCGACTTACGCGAGGGATGTGTTCCAAGATCCCTCGCGTAAGTCGAAATTTCGCGTTATAAAAATGGGTATGTATCATGCGACTTTTTGATAAACGAAAACTGTTACTTTAGACACTTGTAAACACCCTTCAGACTACTTTGAACTGTTCCTTAAGCATATGTAAACGTTTCCCACGCAAAGAACTGAATTTATACTGCATTTAAGAGAGGGAGAAGAAAAACCTACGTTATTCTATTTAAAATACTGTTATACTGCACAACATCAATGATCAGAGAGAGAGAGACAAAGTGCAATACTGTGTGTAACAGTATACAAGAATAATAACAACGAAATGCAGCACTATTACTATTGTACGATACAGGCCCGTGTCCAGATTTTCATAAAGGGAGGGGTTTTAATTTTACCTGGGGGGGGGGAATTCAATCCCTCACAACCTTTAGTTTTACTACAAATTATCGATCCCAGTATGGCGTTTATGCACCTGTAAGTCCTGATGTACCCCCCCCCCCCTAGAAGAATAATTCTGGCTGCTCAAGTGACCAAAGAATTCCTTCATTTTACAGGTTCACTTTTATCAAACCTTGTTTGTTTGTATCTTTTTAATTAAATCTGTTAACTATGCGGTTTATTGCAACAAGTATTACAAACTCTCCACGAATTCTTTTTTATGCAAGAGAATGCATATCAGATTTTATGTTCTGAAATAATGCTTAGAACGAGCTTATTGTAGATGCAAATTACATTACTAAACACCATCACTAATACATCTTCATAGCTGCAACACGTGCCAAATTCATCATTACCTCCTTACAATAAGCATTATTAATGCTTTGTATTGGTACTTAATTCAACGGTTCTACCACCACAGTTTTTCCAAAATATTATTTCAGTCGGCAAAGTTTTAACAGTTGTAAATTACATAACATTTGAATGTTATGCAAAATTTTTTAAGTTATAAGAGAAAGAAATGCAAGCGTTTAGGTCCAACTGAGTTGAATTAGAGGGGAAAAAAATACAGAATTACTGAGTTAAAATTACAGAAAAACATCAGACAGAAAGGGGGGCGGAGAACGTTAAACGCAGGCTTTCACATTAAAGTTAATTTAAGTCGATCGTTTTCTTCATTTGACATATTTTTTTTTTTTCAATGGGAGGGGTTTAACCCCTAAAACCCTCCCCTTGGACACGGCTCTGGTACGATAGATAGAGCAATAATAAATACTATAGCTAAAAAAAAAACTGAAGATGATGATGGTTGGTGCTGTGAAGCTCGCGTGATCGATATGAATGTTCTCCTGCACATCGAGGATCTTCACTTTTTCTTTCATTTAAAAAAACTCTTACTAAGATACCACTATGTTAAATTAAGGGGTCTAAGGACCTTTAACCTTCAAAATTTTTGATTTTCTGGAAAAAATATATGTTATGCACATATTAATTCTGTACAGTTTGATACCTTATTTATTACCATACGTCAAAAACTTTTCAAGTTATCGTAAAAATGCGTAAACTTTCCCCGTAGAGATTTATTTTAACAGCAGCTGTTGAAGCCTCTTTTTCTCAGGTGCCGGTTTCTTCGGCTTTCTTGTTTTGCGCGCATAATATTTCAGAAAGTTTCTTATATATTTCCGTAAAACCTTTCATGCATGTTTGTCTAGTATATTTTTATAATCTAAACCTAAATTTTAACTAAAAATGAAAGTTAATATTTAAAAAAAAATATTTTTGCTGAAAATTTTGGAAATTTTCGATATTATCTTATAAAATTTCAAAAAAATAAATAAATAATTTATAAAAAAAAAACTAAATTTAGGTTCAGGTCATTAATATAAACCAGATAAACATACATTAAAAGTTTTACGGAAATATATAAGAAACTTTCTTAGACATCATGCGCGCAAAACGAGAAAACCAAAGAAACCGACACCTGAGAAAAAGACGCTTAAAGAGCTGCTGTTAACATAAATCTCTATGGGGAGAGGTTACGCATTTTTTCAATAACTCGAAAAGTTTTTTTTTTTTTTTTGTATGGTAATAAATATTGTATGGAGTTAAAATATGCATAACATATATTTTTTCCAGAAAGTCGAAAATTTTGAAGGTTAAAGGTCCTTAGACCCCTTAACTTTCACATTTAGAGTTTAAAATACGGAGTGGTTATTTGCATACACTAACAAAGCGATGATTCGACCAATACGTTGTGTGAACTTCCGCACTTTGGTGATGCTAAAGGAATGAAGTCCATTCACGAAACCAACATTTAGTATCCAGTATCGAAGACGATACTTATACGCCCAGCGATTTCTTAACGAAAATTTTCGTGTTGCGAGCGAGAAATTCGCGTTAACTCTAAAATCCTTTACTCGTGAAAAATTCGCGTTATAGCCGTTTCGCGTAAGTCGAATCGTGTTGTAGCGCGATTCGACTGTACAATCGGACAAGGAGGAATTATACCGGAAAGTGTCAGTATTTCTTTCTTAAGAACTCCTTTAAACGTATTGTACTGAAGTCTAGAAAATGTTTGTTGAAGTTCCTTTTTTTAATGGTTATTTAGGAAAAATTTTCAGAACCTTTGACCCCCGTATAAATCCAGCCCCCTATACTGTGAGTGATCCCACTTACATATCACCCAGCCAAAATATGTCTACTTTATTGAAGTATCATTGCAATAATGAGCAATCCCGCCGTAACATGTCTGCTTCTTTTTTTTTTTTATACAGTATTTTTTTCTTTTTTAAGTTTCTTTATCTCAGCATAAAAAAATGAAGCATTTGTATTTTACATACCCTTCTAAAACAACTACATGCACAGTATTATTCTCAGTTTTTAATAATTAACTATTAATGTTATAATACAGTAAAACCCCAGTTTAACGTCCCCTGAATCTACGTTTTTTCTGCATTAGCATTTTTTCATCGAATCCCATCGTCAGTTTTGCTGTTATGTATTTTCCACATTTTAACCCAGTCCCTTGAGAAACGTAAAATCGGGGTTTCACTACATTTATAAGCATTTGTGACAGTTCTGGATTTCAGTTATGTTTTGAGACCTGAAGCTCTGATCTGTTCCGCGTTAGACACAAAAAGCTTGTTAAAGCAGTTCATCACAATCTGAAGAAATATAAGTTGGCCAGCAGAAAATGTCAGAAAATTAATGAAAAACTGAAAATTTCTGCGTCAAAAAACGATAGTACTACGGTTTACATAGTATATAAAAGCTTAATTATTGATTCAACTGCTGCCCCCCCCCCCCCGGTTTACTTTATTGAGTGAAAAAATAATTTGGAACTTCCTCATAAAACCTCCAGAAAAAAAATCGTGAAGGTTGTGCATACACATTTTAAAAAGATTGAAAATCAAGCGTAGTTGAACCTTTTTATATCGGGCATGTGTGCTCTTTAAAGTCGTGTAGTTTCTGTTTTGTGACAGTATTATGTGCATATAAACTATGCATTTCGCGATCGCGGTTTTCATGTTTGAAATAGGTTTATTTTTACAATCGCAAATTTTATAAACGGTTCCTTTTCACGTTTCGCAAATTGTTGCTTTTAGTCTGAATTAATTAAAATATCGTGTCACTTTTTAACATCCAATACTTTCTCCTTTGTTTAAAAACTGGGCACGAATTTCGCCCCGATAAACTATGCTACGGCGGCTTCGCATTTCTGAACCCGGCATGTTCAGATTACAAAATGTTTGCATTAATAAGCCGCATAGTTTTGCAAATAATACTGCAGAAATATTTTGCATCAGCAGAAAAACTTTTTCTGTGACAAAAAAAAAAAAAAAAAAAAAAAAAATTTGAATTTTGTCATCTTGAATTCAAATTATGTTTTTCGCAATCACGAGTGTGTGTATGTAGGCGTGTGTGTTTGTGTGTGGGGGGTATGTGTGTGTGTGTGTGTGTAGGCATGTGTGTTTGTGTCTGTGTGCAGGCATGAGTGTGTGTGTGGGGGGGGGTGTCTGTGTATGCGTGTGTAATCATATGTGTATGTGTGCAGGCATGAGTGTGAGGGTAGTTGTGTGTATGTGAGTGTGTAGGTGTGTAGGTGTATATGTGTGTAGGTGCGTGTATGTATGCGTGTAAGTGTAGGATATTGACGAAACCTGGAGACGGTTTTCGCTAGAGGTGCAGCATCGTCAGGACCCGGTCGACGATGATGCTGCGGAGGGTGCTGGTGGGAAAAATCAAAGGAACGCCAAAAAACAGTCAAATGAAAGCAATAAGCAATTGTGATTGCTCAAAAAAAAAAAAAAAAGCAAATAAAAAAAATTTAAAAAAATAAGTTATACGTTATTCCTGTTTTGTGCTTCATTCTGCAGCTTTTATAAAATTTGCTCTTTGTAGATTCTATCTTTTAATATAATATTTACTAGTACAGTAGAGAACCAATTATCCGGGAAGTTCGGGACTATCGCGGCCCCGGATATCTGAATTTCCCGGTTTTCTGGATCGCTAAAAAGCGCTATTGGCCGTTTGTTTATGAAACTTACATTACTATAACAAATAGTAATACATATTAAAATAAGAAGAAAACATCTCAGAAATGCTTATTATTGAAAGTTCCATAAGACCTGAGACCCGCACATTCATTTTGAAAAGGGGGGAAGAACACTTTTTCATGTTTTAAAACAAAAGAAAATGAAGGGAAGGGCAAGCAACAAGTCTTTGAACATAAATGTGCGATTTTTGTACTATAGTGTATGAAAGAATTTGTTTTCTTGAACGCGCTTTTTTTTTTTTCTTGTAAAGGTTTGGTGTTTGCGATTACGGTAGTTTTTGATAACTATTGCTTTTGCATTAAGTTCATACGAATAGAAATTTGATTTATGAGTCTTGCGTTTAACGATTTCTAGATTCCACCACCAACTATCCAAAAAATTCTCAAATCTGGTTTTCGGTGTTTCCAAAGTCACTTACGCTCCAAACGGCTTTAATTAGAACTATTCAATACAATATTGTCAAAGAATGTGACAATATTCATTTCTTTAGTATTCAGTTGGAATAAAACACGAAAATTTCAGACTTACGAGTGTAGTTTTTAATTCAAGGAAATATTTCGGAAATTTTGCCCCGGCGTTATAACCCTCTGAAGTTCGTTTTTAAAACATTTTCTCGAATTATAGATGAGTAATATAGTATTTATTAAGAAACCGCTCGTATTCTTTTAGGTATTTAAAAAAAAATGCTTAGTTTTTTAAAAATTGCAGAAAATGCGCATTTTTTAAAAAGGCGGGAAAATTGGCAAAATAGTGCCGGTTTTCTGGTTTCCCGGTTTTTTGGATCCCGGATAAAAGGTTCTGCACTGTATAGCAAATAAAAATCAATTTTTAAGCGGAAGTTTTGCTAATGTAAGCCACTGGTTTTTCCATTTGAAGACTCGAATTTAATGTTGATATGTATATAAATTTAGTAGCAATGAAATAAAACATAAAAATATTGTAATGTTGGAGGTATTCGAACCAAAATTTAATCCCAAGATCACTTTTTAATTGAGTATAACGTTTCGTAATAGTATTGTATGGAACTGTCAGATGTTGCAAAATTTAATATGACCAATGTATTGTGTGTACGTCGTTCTCATGCATTTCCATCGACCTAAATTGCTTGTTAAGTCGCATTCGCTTCTTATGCTTGTGCGGTTTTTTTTTTTTTTTTGTTAAAGTGTATTCGGTGTCCTAAGTGTGATTTATTGTTATTGCGAAACAATGGACGTTTAAAAATGTTAACAGATTTCAGAGAACATAACTTTTGGTTATTTTAAAAAATACTATATGGTGCTTACAATTTTGTTTTATGCGACTAGTGGCAAACATCTGTTGCATTCTTCTATTCATTTGTTCATCTGTGTTCAGAAAGCCATCGGTTCAATAAAATTAACTACCCTGTAAGGGTATGTCCAGGAAGTTTTTGAATCCGTTTACAACTTCTTCACAAAACTCTCATCGATCAACCGCACTTTTCAAACTTTTTTCTTAACAAAGTGGTGGGTAAACCTTACATAAAATTGATACGTTATTAAAAATTTAAAATTTCACAAAATTATTTGATTTTTTAACTTTTTTTACACGTTCGCTGCCGATAAATTGCCCCTTTGTCGATACACTCCCAGTCACACCTTATTAAAGAGCAGGAACTGTTTTGCATATAACGTCGATGACCTTCAACCCGCTGTTCTTAAGAGCCTTACGACCCAGTATGTAGATTTCAATGGCCCATCTAACTATTTAGTTACAATACGTTTTTTTTATTTATTTATTTTTTTAAATCAAATGGAACCTGTTGCGTTTCAATGTAATAGCGATTTACAGGAGAATTTTTAAAACTTTGGACGATTGGATTTTTATTCATTGTTTATATCAAAAATCCACCACAAATTTCTACCAATCAGATCTCATGTTCTGTTCACAACATCCCTCTCTGGCAGCAGTTAAATCTGTTAAGAGGTGTTCTTTAGAGAACAGTACTGAAAAATGTCGAGTCAAAACTGAGTAATCGTTATTTCAATACTCATTTCGAAAATTTTCTTCAAATTGTTTCAGCACACATAAAATTCAATGTTGACAGATTAGTAAAAGAGTAAGAATGTCAGATTTCTCGTTTAACTTTAAAAAAAAAAAAAAATCACTTCTTACATCATTTTAATTTAGTCTTGTGACCAGTACTTTTTACTTCCTTTTACAACGAGCTGATGTGTGCATCACATGACTTCCTTTTACTCCAATTTAATGTCATTTTCTCATTATTGGCCGTTTTAATGTGATTCAATAGTTTACTCTCTAAACATCACCAACAGTGGCCAAATTAAAACCAAATTAAAAAATATATATATATTAAAAACATTTTTAAAAAATCACTAAATTTGTCGCCAAGTTGGCGACAAAACTTGGCGACCAAAAAACTAGCGATATATCGCCAAGCGTCCGCCAAATTATAACACCACTTGAGTTTACATCGAAATTAACAATGATTTCCCCCCAAAAAGGGGCAAAAGACCCCCTTTGGAGCATCCGAATGTAACCAAAAAGGGAGGTGCACAACTAGACCCCACTAGGAGTCTAAGTACCAAATTTCAACTTTCTAAGACATTCCGTTCTTGAGTTATGTGACATACACACATACGCACATACATGCGTATATACAGACGTCACGAGAAAACTCGTCGTAATTAACTCGGAGATCGTCAAAATGGATATTTCGGGTGTCTGTACGTTCTAGGCATATATCCACGTGTGGTCGAGTCGTAAATAAAAACTCAACATTCATTCGGGGGTGAGCAAAATGGAAATTAAGGCCGATTTACAAAAAAGGAAGTATTGTATTCCCGAAAAAAGTTTCACTCAAAAATCGGCCTTTATTTCCATTTTGCTCACCCCCAAATGAATGTTGAGTTTTTTTCTCGACCCGACCACACGTGGATATATGCCTAGGAACGTACAGACACCCGAACTATCCATTTTGACGATCCCCCAGTTAATAACAACGAGTTTTCTCGTGACGTCTGTATGTACGTATGTATGTCGCATAACTCAAGAACGGAATGTCCTAAAAAGTTGAAATTTGGTACTTAGACTCCTAGCGGGGTCTAGTTGTGCACCTTACTTTTTGGTTGCATTCGTATGCTCCAAAGGTGGTCTTTTGCCCCTTTCGGGGGGAAATCAATGTTAATTTTGATGTAAACTCAAGTGGTGTTATAATTTGTCGGACACTTGGCGATATATCGCCAGTCTTTTAATCGCCAACTTGGCGACTTTTTATTATTACTTTCTTTGAGCAATCACGATTGCTTATTGTTCTCATTTGACCGTTTTTGGTGTCCGTGCCTTTTTCAACTCGGACCAGAAGCCTTTGCAGCATCACCGCCCACCGTCCTCTGCTGGCGGCGCGGCTGCTCAAGTTTTGAGTTATCCGCTTCTCCTGGTCGGAGGCGTCCATATCCTACACACACGCACGTTCACACACACACGACTTCACACACATACACTCACACACACCTACGTGCATACACACAGGTCTACGCACACAACTATGCACAAGTAACCGCCCAGGAGGAGAGGCAGACTTGGGGGGGGGGGGGGGGGGGGGGGGGGGGACAGGAGCCGTTTCTAGAAACAATAACTCCAATGAGTAGGGTCCTGTCTCAGTTCGTGATTGCGACAAACATAATTTGAATTCAAAATTTCAGAATTCAAATTAATTTTTTTTAATGTCTGGTTTCAATTTGGCCACTGTTGGTGATATTTAGAGAGTAAACTATTGAATCATATTAAAACTGCCAATAATGAGAAAATGACATTAAATTGGAGTAAAAGGAAGTCATGTGATGCACACATCAGCTCGTTTTTTAAATCATGTTTCGCTACTTTAATCCCATTTTGTGTTGAATATCGATTTTTTTTCTTTAATGTGAAATTCGAAATATACAGATTCGACTGTATGCAATGAAATATGACTGTATTCCCACTGCGCGGCTCATAAAATTAAACATATTTAACAATTTACAGAATCTATGACAAAGAAAGGCTGCATATACGTGGATTTAACAAATCAATCTCATTTCTAAAGCGAAGTGTCAAATTTCACTCAATTATCAAAAAATTGTCGCAGCAGAGGGAGGCGTCTTATGCTTGAGGGTTACACATGGAGATTTTCAATGGCATTGGGCCGAGGGCAAAGTGAATTTTTGACCTTTGTTACTCAGAAAAAAGTCGTTTTGATTTTTTTTTCTTTTTTCTCTTTCTCTTCTCTCTTCTTTTTCTCTTTTTTTTGAGACTAACGTTTCGGGGGGGGGGGGGGGGGGGTTGTCCCCAAACCCCCCCCCCCCCCTTAGCTACGCCCCTGTACATTTAGAATTATTTTCAGCTATTAATGCTAAAATGAAACAGTTACCGAGAATCGACTGTGTGTGCCAAATAAAAAAGACAGTATTATTTGTTTATTAAGCATACGACAACAATAATACAATTAGTTTGACCTAAACATTTTCAATTCCATTGGAATTCAACAATTATATATGTGGGTATATTTACCCATATATAATTTAGTCAATGCGGCGTGACAGCCCTTCCACGTAATAATAAATGGCCATGTATTAAAGTAATGTTGGAGACCACTGCAATTACGTGATTGTCAGTGAACGTGTTGATTTAATTCACAAGGCACCTATGAAAAATTCTGGGCTGACTCCTGACAAGTTTTTGCTTGAAGATTGTCTTTGGTATTTAATGTTTAATGTACACAAAATAGGCAAAAAAAGAAAGCTTAAAATTGTAATGCCGAGTTGAAAACGATGTACTCAGTTGATGTTAAAAAAAAATGCTTTTTTTTCCCGAAATACTTTTTCCTGTTTTAACATTCTCAGAATTTTTTTAAATTATGAAACATTGGTTTGAAAAATATAAACTACTGTAACGGATTCGGTGCGACTTCCACTTTCTTGAAATGAAGACACAGTTCTTGATAAAAACACAGGAAATTTATTTACACTATGTACAGGAAAGATCTTCAACAACTGCTAAATTATTCATCAGCAATCAAGCAATTATCACACAACACCGTAAACTCAACGTTTACACACGTATTTACTTCCAAATACGAAAACAACACAGCGAAATGCCTCGCTATAAACAGAGCAAAATGCTCTCCGTTCGAAATCTGAATCGAAACTAACTGTTTATCCATCGCTAACGGCTTAAATACACAGAAAAGAAATTTCTCAAATATTCCACACGCTTCTGTAAAGTAGTAGACCGTTATCAATGAAAAGAAAGAAAATAGGGGTCGTATACTTTAGCCGAATGAAAAAGGGGTTGTATATTCATTACGGGAAACTATTTACAGGTTACGTTCCTACAATAATTACTATTTACAGAATTTGTAACATTGCCCCCTTCCTAAGGACTGCATGTCCCGGGCAGTACAATCCCCAGAAAGGGTGCCAAACTTCTATCACAAGTTTACAAATATACACATTAATTAATAACTAACTGATACAGAAAACACAATAATAACAAGAAATATTACTAAACATTAAAAGCAAAAATTATCTACAACTTTTATGTTATCAACCATGGTTGTTTACGTAATACTCATGAACTATGGCCATAGTATGGGGCTAACCGATCATAATGTACAACCCTAGGTTTTGCATTAGGTGATTTTTGGATCCTCACTACGACGTCATTCAGTCGGTTAAGGACTTTGTAGGGTCCATCCCAATGCGACTGCAATTTGGGTGACAGACCTTTCCGTCGGATGGGATTCCATAACCAAACCTTGTCGCCTTCGTTGAATTCATGTCCAGTAGACCTTGTGTCGTATCTGTTCTTCATCTTCTCCGCCGCGATGTTGATTCGCTCTCGTGCGAAGTTATGAACGTCTTCCAACCGGGCCTGGAGATCCTGGATGTACTCCTCAGGCGATGAAGGCGCATCCGGAGGACGACCGAAGACGAGATCACAAGGTAGCCGAAGCTCTCGTCCGAAGAGCATCTGAGATGGGGCAAATCCGGTAGTCTCGTGGACAGCACTGCGGTAGGCCAGCAGGAACAAAGGTAGCTTCTTGTCCCAATCCTGTTGATTTCTGGATATCATAAGTGAGAGATTATTCAGGATTGTGCGGTTAAATCTCTCCACCATGCCGTCCGATTGTGGGTGTAGTGGTGTTGTTCTAGTTTTCTCAATTCCGAGAATTTGACATAGGCCCTTAAACACAGCAGAGATGAAATTCCTCCCTTGATCGGAATGAATCTGCAAAGGTGTTCCATATCTCGAGATCCAGTGTTGGACTAGAGTCTCTGCTACGGTGGTAGCCTCTTGATCTGGAATGGGATATGCTTCCGGCCATTTGGTGAAGTAGTCGATGGAAACAAGAATGTATTTGTTCCCATCAGCAGTTCTTGGTAGAGGACCCAGGATGTCAATCCCAATTCGTTCGAAAGGAGCTCCAACGTTGTACAGATGTAGCTTCCCTCTGCTTCTCTTCTTCGGTCCTTTACGAGCAGCACAGGCGTCACAAGAATGGCACCACTTCTCCACGTCATCCTTCGCCTTCTCCAGAAGAAGCGCTCCCGAACTTTATTGAGGGTTTTCAAGACACCAAAATGTCCTCCAGTCGCACTACTATGTATTTCTTTCAGAACATCTGAAATCCTTGATCGGGGAAGTAGTAACTGCCACCTAGATGTTTTGCCGTCGTCAGATTCCCATTTCCGGTGTAGCACGCCGTTCCGTAAATGGAGTGAGTTCCATAAAGCCCAGTATCTTTTTGTTGCAGGACTGAAGATAGAAACGTCCTGCCAGCTAGGGCGTCGACTGTCACTTTCCATGAACTCCAAAATTGGTTTTATGTCGGGGTCTTCAAGTTGATCTTTTCGAACTTGGTCATCACTCCATGGATCAGGTTCTGATGATGTTGGAGTCACTGTCACCTGATAGGCGGTAGGGCTAGTCGTCCCATACTGTTTCTCGATTCGGGAACAATAGTGGCAGTTCTCAGGACAGGGTCTCCTTGATAAAGCGTCAGCATTACCGTGAGATAACCCTTTTCGGTGCTTGATCTCCATGTCATATTCCTGGAGCCGCTGTATCCATCTGGCTATCTGGCCTTCTGGATTCTTGAAGTTCAAAAGCCAAGTTAACGAGGCATGATCTGTCCGAAGCAGAAATTTTCGGCCGTAGAGGTAATGATGGAAGTGTTCTACAGCTTTCACTATGGCCAGTAACTCCTTTCTGGTGACGCAGTAATTTCGCTCCGACTTTGATAAGCATTTGCTCCAGTAAGCGATGACATGTTCATTTCCGTCAATTTCTTGGGATAAAACAGCTCCGATGCCCTCGTTGCTCGCATCAGTGTCCAGGATGAAGGATTTTTCAGGCTGAGGATAGGCGAGGATAGGCGTTGATGTTAAAGCCTCCTTCAGTCGTAGAAATGCATCTTCGCATTCTTTGGACCATTCAAACTTTTGCTTGCTCTCCGTCAGCTTATGCAAAGGTCGTGCAATGTTGGAAAAACCCTTTACAAACTTCCTGTAGTACATGCAGAGCCCCAGGAAACTTCGCAGCTGATGGATGTTTTCGGGACGACTCCAACTCTTGACCGCAGATACCTTTTCTGGATCGGTTTGTACACCTTCAGAAGAGATGATGTGACCAAGGTAGTTCACTTCCCGGCGGAACAAATTACATTTGGACGGGCTTAACTTCAGATTGGCTTCCTTAAGCTTTTGCAGCACCTTCCTAAGATTTGCCAGATGTTCTTCGAAGCTGCGTCCCACGATGATGATATCGTCTAAGTAGACCAGACAGGATTCGTAGGAAAGTCCTCTTAACACAGTCTCCATAAGACGCTCGAACGTAGCTGGTGCATTGCAGAGGCCGAAGGGCATCACTTTAAACTGCCATAAGCCTTGTCCAGTTGTAAACGCTGTCTTCTCTCGGTCATCAGGGTGTATCTCAACCTGCCAGTAGCCGCTCTTCAAGTCCAGGGTCGAAAACCACTTGTGTCCGGACAGAGTGTCCAAGGTGTCGTCTATCCGTGGAAGAGGGTAACTGTCTTTCTTGGTGATTTCATTCAGTCTTCGGTAATCGACACAAAATCTGGTGGAGCCATCTTTCTTTCGGACCAAGACGATGGGAGAGGCCCAAGGACTGGATGAAGGTTCGATTACATCATTCTCCTTCATCTCTTTCAGGAGGGTCTCAACCTCTTCCTTCTTGGCGAACGGTAGTCGTCTTGGATGCTGTTTAATAGGGGGGGGGGGGGTGTTCTCCAGTGTAAATCCTATGCTGCGTTAAATTCGTACGGCCAACATCCTCGATGTAGATGAAAACAGATGCTTGAAGTCGTCCACCAATTGTTCCGCAGCAGTTCTTTGATCCTTCGATAAGGGTGCACTCCCAATTAACTTCGATGTCAAGGACTCAGAAGACACAGTCTCGGGGGAATTGATTCTTCTAATGATGCAGTTTACGGGAGTACAAGTTGCTAACACTTCGCCTTTCCGGATATTCCTTGGCCTTTCACTCACGTTGGCGACTCTCACAGGAATTACATCCTTAGAAAGGTCCACAAGCGTAGATGCTACCAGCACTCCTTTTAGGCTATTGCTTAGGTTAGGGTATTCAATGAGTCCAAATCGAAAACTATTGCTTTCTTCAAGGGAGCCAGGTATTAATGATTCTGACCTTGAGGGAATCGATAAATCTGTTTGGGCTATTATTTGATGAGCGGATTTTACATCATTTTCAACGTTGAAGATGGCTATGTCTTCTCTCATCGAGTGCAGCTCATTAGTCTTGAAGTCGAGAGTGAAGTCATATTTCTTCAAAAAGTCCAATCCGAGAATGAAGGAGTCCGTGATATTAGCGACGAATGCCGTATGATGGTAGGTGGCATTCCCAAACACTATTTCCAAGTCCACTTTACCGTCAATCTCAATTTTGTCACCTGTCACAGTCTGGAGACTTACGCGTGGCGATGTCCACAGCAGTTTCAATCCAAATTCACGAGCCACATCTGTCCTAATGATTGTCACATTGGCTCCAGTGTCAACAATCAGTCTGCAGGGGTTCCCATTTATATGTGCGTAAATGAAAAGTCCATCACTGCCACTACTAGAAGAGGAAATCTGCAGAGCTTTAGTGGTGGTGATTTCCTTCCCTCGCGTAGCTTGGCGAGCCGGACAACTCCTTCGCAGGTGTCCTTCACTACCGCATTTCCAGCACTTCTGCTCTTGTTTCTTTTGGGCTGTTATGCTGCTCAGATGTCTTGTCAAGTCACCGAGTTGTCTCTCAAGTTCAGCGAGGTGGGACGACCTGGAATCAGACTCATCAGCTTCCTGAGTCCGGATTAGATGGCGATCCACACGGGTTGCTTCTTGGGCGGCCTCGTATCTCATCGCATACATCAAAGCGGATTTCAAGTCGTTTACATTCGCCATCCGGAGGGCCTTCTGGATCTCAGGATTCCGAACTCCGTCGATGAAGTAGTTGAGTGCCAGGTTGTCCCGAACATCCGCAGGACAGTCGCAAAAAGCAAGATGAGACAGTCTCTCGACGTCCGCCGCTAGCTCTTGCAGGGTTTCCCCGGTTTTCTGGAAACGGGACTTCAACTGGAGTCGGCTGAACTCTTTCTGGCATTTCTCACCGAAGCGAAGCTCCAACGCAGATGTGAGGGCGGCGAAATCCAGGCGCTGGCTGTCCGGAAGGGTCTGAAGAATGTCCGCTGCGTCACCTCTCAGGGATGCTGCAAGATGACAGGCCTTGGTAGCAGAGTCCCATCCGTTCGTTTCCGCCACTATCATGAATTGAGTTTTGTAAACCTGCCACGAAGTTTTCCCATCAAATGTGGCAAGTTTAATGGACGGTCGAGCAACCGATGTGGGAGCGCCAAACTGTACAGAGCTGCTTTCCGCGGTAGCCAATCTCCTTTCCACGTCCTTAAAGATCTCTTCTTTAAGTAGATGAAATCTTCTATCTTCATCTTCAAATTTATTTTCTACAGCATTGAATCGGCTTTCAACGGTATCAAATTTTTCTTCAATTGCATCAACTCGATGCTCTATGTCATTAAATTTATTTTCCATCACAGTCTTTACCGAAATAAGGTCGTTTTTAATTTCTTCTTGGTTAGACGTTAAGTCCTTTTTCAGCACCGTTAAATCGCTTTTTAACTGGTCTTGATTTGCCAACATACTTGCAGTCAGATCACTTTTTAATTGTTCTTGATTAGCCGCCATATCATTTTTTAATTGTTCTTGATTAGCTACCAAACTTTCGGTCAAGTCACTTTTCACAGCATTAATTGCTTCCAGAAGTTGTTTTAATTGGTCATCCATTGCGCGAGTAATCACCATAAAAACTAAGTTTATAAATTCAAACAGTCTTTATGAAAAAATGTCCAAAGTCACACTTACTCCAAGAAAGTCCAGAAGAAGCCCCACGTTGGGCGCCAAATTGTAACGGATTCGGTGCGACTTCCACTTTCTTGAAAGGACGACACAGTTCTTGATTAAAAAATACAGGAAATTTATTTACACTATGTACAGGAAAGATCTTCAACAACTGCCAAATTATTCATCAGCAATTAAGCAATTATCACACAACACCGTAAACTCAACGTTTACACACGTATTTACTTCCAAATACGAAAACAACACAGCGAAATGCCTCGCTATAAACAGAGCAAAATGCTCTCCGTTCGAAATCTGAATCGAAACTAACTGTTTATCCATCGCTAACGGCTTAAATACACCGAAAAGAAATTTCTCAAATATTCCACACGCTTCTGTAAAGTAGTAGACCGTTATCAATGAAAAGAAAGAAAATAGGGGTCGTATACTTTAGCCGAATGAAAAAGGGGTTGTATATTCATTACGGGAAACTATTTACAGGTTACGTTCCTACAATAATTACTATTTACAGAATTTGTAACACTACTATACTTGGTTCTATTTGTCGCATTATATCTTGTCATTGAGGCCGAACTGCATACTAGATATAAATGTAAACAAACAATTTTTTATCTTATCTTATTTAATCATTTGTATAACGTTTAATTTACGTGTCATCAAATCAGAACTTAATTGAGCTTTATCAAATTTTTTGTTGAATATGAAATTGGAAATCAGTTGTAATCAAATTTAGCAGTAGTAGAAAGTAATTTTTGTCGCTCGTAAAATAAATTGACTGTGCTTGTTCATCACTTTTTTCTCCTTTTTATTTTGATTATTCTTTGAGGTGTGCTGAGTCCATTTCGACCATTTTTACTTTCTTCTGTATCTAATATATAGAAGAAAGTATTGTTTTCGTGAAAATTTTCGACTTTCGAATTTTGACGGATTCGAACGTTTTCTGGTGTGCTGAGTCTATTTCGACCATTTTTGGAAAATGTCTGTGTGTGTGTGTGTGTGTCCGTATGTGTGTGACCGGTTTTTTGTGGGCGCTCTACAGCAAGAACTACCGCATCAAATCGAACGAAGTTTGGTGCACCTATGTGAACTTGTGCCCATTGGCTTTTGGCGCGAATTCTTCCAGGGGGGGGGGGGAGCAATGGAGTGGTTTCTTGAGTTATGAGTGCCTTCTATTCCCCAGAAAGTAACTAGCGGAATCAAACAGAATTTGATCCATATGTTGCCCCTAACATGTTCAGGTGCTGATTCAATTTTACTGTTAATAGCTCAAAGGGAGGGCTGAGCTATTTTGTCGGCACTTGTGACTGCTATATCCCAAGAAATAATGAACGGAATCAAACAAAAATGTATCGACAAGTAGCTTTGAGAGGGTACAAGAGCCAATTCTGTTTTCGCGTCAGTAGTTGAAAAGGGGGTGGTGCAATCGAACATTCTCTCGTTTTCATTGCGAAAGCTGTATCTCAAAAAATAATGCATCGTTCTGGATGAATTTCGGAATAAATGTGAACCTATATGGAAATAGGCGTTGCTTTCTCGTCAAGCATGGGGAGGTATCGGAATTCATAAGAAAGATAGAGAAGAAAGTTTCGTGATGGCCACAACATACTAGTTATTTATTTCCCCTAAGATCTCAACTGCAGCCAATTTAACTTCTGTCTCTCAAACTAGCGAATTTTGATATTGCTTTTATTAATACTTGCTCTGTAGCTGGTGAGTGGGACAAGCTTTTTAATACTTTCCAAAAAGAACCATGATTAATACAAACTATGAAGTAGATTTTTAATAAAGAATAAATTAATTTTAATGCTGAACAAAAGCAAACATGTGGATTTTGGGCCTTTGAAACTTTTTAAATAATGTAGGTTTTCAAATGAACTGACGGAAGATGTTAGGAATGAGAAGAACTTTAAAAAATATAAACAAGGGGTCAATGAATATATACAAAATAATGACATTCTATCAACAATTAACTTTTAGCTGATAAAATATACTGACTTGCCAACCGGGGGGGATTTTGTATTGTAATTTTTATACTATTGAATGTTTCAATGCGAGTTATTGTGTGTGTGTTTTTTTTTTTTTTTTTCTGGAGTCAAACAGTCCAATAATTGTTCTGTGTAAAATTTTTACTACTTGTGTAAAATTAATTTGTAAATATTTCTGTTAATACATATTTGTGTTTGTACTCCATACTAAACCAATTAAAAAACACTGCGGACAGTGCCATTGGCGCTCTTTAGTGTGAATTTAATACTAACTCGTGTTGAACTATAGTCAAGGTTTTCTTAATATTTTGTTATGAAGTTTGTAATTTATGTTTTATAATTTGTAAGTTTTTTAACTTTACTTTTTTAATTTTGATTACTGTTATGTATGTGTATTTTGTTTGTTAATAAATTTTATCTTATCTTATCTTATCTTAAAATCTTTCCTCAATGCAAGTCATGAGTTTAAAAGCTTTTTTTTACCGTATTCGAAATTCAAATATACTATAGGAGGCACTGCAGTCTCTAGCTAATAGCTGCTGAAAGAGCTATTACCGCCAACCGCTTACGTAGTGTATTATTGCCTGTTCAGTGAGAACGCAAAATTGTAATGTTTTGCCTCTTTGGCTAATTTCTTAAATCATTGCAAGATAGCCTATGCAAGGGCTAGAACTGCGAACAAGTGTTATGATGTTATTCAAGCAGTATAAGTTGATACTAATTATTCGACTATACCAACAGCAAATCCAACGCATAATTCTTCAATGCTTTTAAGCAGCTTCTTCATGACATCCTCAACAAAGATTCAAGAACACAATTTATGCAGTGGCGTCGCTACGGAGGGGGGGCGGGCGCTCCAGGTGTTACCCGTCTGGGGTAGCACCCAAAGTGGAGTTTTAAGTTTTTGAAAAAAAAAAAAGAAGCTAAAATGCATTTTTAAGACTACAAAGTTGAAAATTTTCTGGGAAAGGGAGGGTGAACGCTCGAACCCGCCTCTCCTCTCTTCCATACCACATCATGGAGTAAATACCATGTTCCGGATTAGGTTCATGTTGTCAATACTTAGACCTGGTAATGATTTCCTTTTATACCAAAAAACTGAAACCCATTTTCTTTCCTTGTGTTTGAGATACGTTTGAGATAATTAAGGGACCATCAATTTTTTATGACCCCTTAATCTTTTGACCTCTCGACGCACGCATGCGTCTAGGCAAGTTAGTTTAGATAAAAAGCGTCTTTATCTGTCTTTTGTACATTATCCCACTTCAAATTTCGTTTTGACACAAATGTAGTTGTTTCAGAAAATTGTATGAATTTCATGTGTACATAAGTGTACGTTTGTGGGGGGAGGAGGACTGACACCACAAATTACCGTTCCGGGCGTCACCAATGCTAAGTACGCCATTGATTTATGTTACATATTCCGTAATAGGAAAAAAACTGCTGCTATTTATTTAAGAACTGCTGATTTTTAGAAAACAATTAACACATTTCTTATGAAAGCAACGTTAATCTTTTTGATGTATGAATGTTAAGTGAAAACGGGAAGTTTGTAGGATAAAAAGCAGTTTGATTTGCTTTCTTGAAAGGTGTTCGAAAGCAGCTGTACTGGAGTAGGAACTCATCAAAATTAGGTCTCCCACATGTGTTTCACTAAGTTCAATGTAAAAAATTATGAGCTTGTCACTGCTTTCAGTGTTAGAAATGAGGTTCGGAAAACAAAAGGCATATTTGTATTTTTATGTGTGTGTGTGCGTTCAATGAATATTGTTTTTTTAAATGCATTTTAACTTTTATTTATATGGGTCATTCTTCAAAAAGTAACTTTTCTGTCACATGCCTTTTACAGTAAAAACTTTAAGGAAGAATTTGCTCAACAATGTTTTTTGATTTTATCAAAAATATAACTATTTAAACCTACCAAGCATTTTTTACTAATAATTTTTATTTTAATTTATTTTTGGCTCACAGCATGTGAATTCTCACCTCCGTGGCATGTCACACAACCTGGTGTGATTGTTTATGTTGCTTAATAACTTGTTTAATTAAAAGTATATATTTCTTTATTTATACTTTCTTTCCCAAGTGTCTCAAATAATAATATTGTTACAAATTCTGTAAATAGTAATTATTGTAGTAACGTAACCTGTAAATAGTTTCCCGTAATGAATATATAGCCCCTATACATTCGGCTGAAGTATACGATTCCCCTATTCTTTTTTTTTTTTTTTCATTGATAAAATTTGTGAATGAAATAAGAAAGTGTAGAACGGTGTAGCATTTTCTGGAATAGTTGAGAGATTTCTTTCGATGTTAATAAAAGCGTCCCGCGTGATAAAAAGTTAGTTTCGATTGAGAATTTGTACTGAGAGTGTATTAGCTCTATTGCGAAGCATTTCGCTGTGTTGTTTTTCGTATTTGGAAGTAAATACGTGTGTAACCGTTGAGTTTACGGTGTTGTGTGATATTTGCTTAATTGCTGATGATTAATTTAGCAGTTGTTGACACTCTTTCCTGTACATAGTGTAAATAAATTTCCTGTATTTTTAATCAAGAACTGTGTCGTCCTTTCAAGAAAGTTGGAAGTCGCACCGGATCCGTTACAATATTGTTTAAGTATATTTATTTTTTTTTTTTAGTATTGGAAGGAATTACGTACGGAAGGCAAGGACGTCACACAATAAATCCTCACCTCCGTTACCCAAACACAAAATGCCATTTCTCATCAACAGATGGCAGTAATGACATCACATTTTGTCAAATTAATTTTAATACTTACCAGAAATATAGCTCTTGAAGATTTTACTGTATTCTAATTTATTTTAATTATATTGTGCTGTTTTATTGTGATATGCATGTAAATATAGGAAATAAAAGATGCACATACTCTCCGAGCATAATATAGTGTTTAAAACTGTTTTATTAATTTTAAAGTAATTATTTTTATGCTAATGCCTAAAATGACCATCAAAGCTCACAAACAGTTTTAGATTGGTTTTAGTTTTTTTTAAAATTGATTTTTATACAATATACCCAGCTGCTCTACAAAACTTCAAAATGCTTCTCAAAATCACCACAGGTGCTCCTCAAATTATGTCTCCAAGTTTGGCAACACCGATATGCCATTTTGTAATTATGGTGTCTAATGATTCAGTTTGTATTGAGTGTTTAATTATATCGAAGTTTTACAGCATTTGACGTCACATTATAAAGTTTTAATTTCATCTGATTTGTAGGCTGTGGGAAATTGAAAATGATAAAAAGAATTGAAATATCTGTTAAAATCCCTAAATAAATGCAAGCTTTTTTTTTATATATGCTAGCCGAGTCTACAAGTAAAAAAAAATAAACCAATTTTTTTTCTATTAATATTTAAAAGACAGCGTAATATCAATATGTATGTATAGTTTCGCGCAATATTAAAAAAAAAAAATTATAATTTTAAGCCGCGCAATTTTTCCTCTTTTTTGACTTTGGGCTGTTTTTATCCCTGATATTAATTCTCTAAAAATGACGTAGCATGTTCCCTGGGCTGGATTTTTTTTTTTTTTTTTTGCTTTTTATGCATTAACAAAGAAAAAGAAGTTTTCTTGGACTTTATCAAATTTCAGATAACATAGTGCTTTCTTTTGTCTTCGCTTGTGGTTTTAGTGGTTATTTTATGTAAGGCATGACGTAGTTATCTTTGTCAGAATCAACTCGTGCTATCTTTTATTGTTTCGTGGGCCGGAATAGAGATATTTCTAGACTAGATTTGAAATGACTTTTCCCAACTTCCAAATACTGCACATGTTTCCGATTGTGTCAGAAAATACTCTTTTCTTTCTTTCTTTCTCCAACCTCCATTTGCATTGCCGCAGTGCGTAATACATCCTGAGGAATGTATTTTTTCTCTCGTTCATAAATAAATATTTGCTCTCTACAACAGCAAGCAATGTTAAGCTAAATGCAATATACTGACAGCTGAAATTGATTGTATTTGTTTTTATCAAATACTCATCAATTTCTCATCAGTTTCATTTCAGAGAACACTAATTTTCCCAATATCGATCATTTTAACGTGATTGAAAGGATAACTCTCCAAACAATATATAAAAATAGCACCAAATTGATACCAGATTCGATTTTTTTTTTTTTTTTTCCGACAAATTTATTGCCAACTTGGTGACATATCGCCAAGTTGGTGACCAGAAGCTTGGCGATTTATCGCCATAGGCGATTGCTCGGATCGCGATTTTTCGGAGGAAAATCGGCGATTTATCGGAGGAAAAATCTCTACGTACCCTTACTTGGAGGGGGGGGGGGGGGTCCAAACTCATTCTTACGTAACATTTTTCAAGTTGATATTTTACATTAAAAATCGCGCTGTCAAGTGGTTTGGCAGGGATCATATTTCATTTGCGTCGGGAGGATAAAAAACTTATTAGGATAGCTGTTTTTTATTTGTTTTACAAAGATCGAATGGTGTAAAATTCTATTAAAAAATTGCACTACGTATGGCATGTTTTGTTTTTAATTAGAAAAAATACCCGGCGTTGCCTGGGTCAGTAATAATTGTGAAAAACAATCGCTCCTTTCATTCGTTTGCTGTTTTAACTGAAAGAACCAGGGTTCGTACGGGTCATGGAAATCCTGGAAAGTCATGGGAAAAAAATAACAGAATTTTAGACCTGGAAAAAGTCATGGAAAATTGAAATTTTCATTAAAAGTCATGGAAATTTATTTCAAGTTATGGAAAAATGTCCTGGACAAAGAGAAAGGAACAGTAGGTAAAGGAGCATTAGAAATCTTGAGTGATTTAACAGTATAGCACATAAAAGCTATTAAAAGTGGAAAATTGAACGATCCAAAAATCAAATCTGAATTTTGAAATCTCATTGCATCCATTTCTGTCGCAGCCAATTGCCATTTTTTGCGATGTGATTTTACTGCCTGGACATCACTTATTTCTTATTTTCTGTTATTTTCAACACTTCTTGTGTTTCATATTCTGTAGTAGCAAAATTTCACGTTCTCAGTTTTGCCACGCCCACTTAAAAAGAAAAAGCAATTCAATTGCATGCAAGTTCAATTCCAGCACTTGTAAGGACTGTATTATTAAATTTATCAGAGTCTATCTTAATTTGTTGAATGTTTTAGAAAATAAAGATCTTAAGTCATGCGATAGAATACAGAAAAAGAGTAATTCTAATGCTCTAAAACAATAGTGCCCAACATACGGCACGCAAAACTAATCCATGCGATCCACTGCTACGTTCAATGTCGGGAATCAAACGTGTTCTGGAATTTCTGAACCTATTAATTTATATGCATTTGAAAATATGCAAATTTGTAAACAAAACAAATATACTTTTGAATCAGAAGATTGATTCATTACTGAATGGTTTTTTTCAAAAAAGATCTGGTTTAGAAACATAAAGAGCTAAACTATTTGGCTTTACTTTAAAGAGCCAAAATACTGTCAAGTTACGTGGATGATTAAAGGCACTGTTGACCCTAAAAGGTAACTTTTGAAGCAAATTTGTTGAAACTTATTGATGACTCATTCAACCTTTGTCCCATTCAATATCATTCTGCCTGTTAAAAAAAAAAAAAAAAATCAGACATTTAAGCATCATCATATTCGCTTCACTGCATTTTTACTTTACTGAAATTTATATGATGAAGACAAATAAGAATAGTTTAGTTTTTTAAGTGTGCACTTATATTTTTTCCATTACGAGTAAGTGCTTTAATGACTGTGGCATTCATATAGACGTTTTGCTAATTCTCATTTCCAAATATTACCAAGTTTGAGATTAAATAGTACTATTCTCTTCCTGTAACAAGGTCATGAAAATTTTCATTGAAGTCATGAAAAAGTCTTGGAAAAGTCATGGAATTTTTTCATCCAAATAGAGTATGAACCCTGAAGAACTCAAAACACATCACTTTGACGTGATTAAAAATCGAGCTTCTTCCTTAACCATAAAAGCAAAATAGCAATAAGCACAAGAATTAAATAGTATTCAGTTGGAAAGGAAAGCACGACATTTAAGCACATAAAAATTTGAAGAGTTTCCAAAATATGAACTAAGAAAAACAAGGATCACTAAAAAAACGGTGCGCTTCATTTATTTGATTGAATAGTACACACACACACACACACACACACACAAAAAACTCTCTACTATGTTTCCCTAAGTGTGCAAAAAGTAGAGTTACCAAATATTTAAATGATTTTAAATTCATGTTTGCTCCGGAGAAGCCTTGATTCGAAATTTTCATTATGATTACTATTAATATTGCTGTTGTAAGGCACCGAATTTTTGTAACAATTAGTTTTATATTTAATCACTAGCAAAAATACCCGGCGTTGCCTGGGTCAGTAATAATTATGAGAAAAAATCGTTATTTGCTTTTGTTTTCTGTTTTAAGTGAAAGAATTTAAAACACATCTTTTTGACATGATTAAAAATCGAGTTTCTTCCTTATCCATAAAACTAAAATAGCAATAAGTATAAAGAACAAAATAGTATTGATTTAGAAACGAAAGCACTATATTTAAGCATATGCAAATTTCCAAAGCATGAAATTAATCTTCTCATGTTTAAAAAGATTAATCTGTTGATACTTTTTTTTTTAACATGGAGTCTAAAACCTTCTCTGTATTGCTATTGACGTTGCTCGTAATCCCCTTATACTTGCTTTAGTTATTTTGTTAAATTTCAATCATTGTGGGCTCTTGGTGCGATTTTACCGAATTTGCGGGAATCGTTTTGGGATACCTTCGATGATGCTCCCTCCTTCTTTCCGTACTTTGTAAAACGATATATTAATTTTCCTTACAAAGATATTATCGCCAGGGCGGTCATTCCAAGCTCGTCAGCTTGCGAGATCGAGATTCTCGCTCACGTGATCGGTTGTGACGTAGAAATGTCGCAAAGTAGTATTCTAATCTACTCGAACCTAGCCGCAAGCTAAATTCGATTAGATTGAAATGCTATTTTGCGAAATTTCTCCGTCGCAACCAATCATGTGAGCGAGAATCTCGATCTCGCAAGCTGACGAGCTTGGAATGACCACCCAGGTGCTGAGATACTTTTGGTCACCATAAAATGGCGCTAAAGAGTTTCATCCGAAATGTTTCCAAAATAAGTAGTAAAATTTGGCGATTGTTTGAAATTGTGCAAAAAGGAAATATTAATGGAAGTTTTTGTGCTGTTTATGGATTTGCCTAATTTAGTTGCTGGATTATTTAACACAGTAAAAAAAGTTTTTTAAAGATTCTTTGATTGGCGATATTTTGTTTACATGGTGAAAACTGAGAAACATTATGACGTAGTCTTCGGCTTCAAAAACAGCGACATTGAAAAAAAACTGCCAAATGCATCAGCTACGGAAATATTTCTGCAAAAATTTTGGCGATCTGCTGGTTGATTGGATAATGAGTAAGTGTTCAATCAGCATAAATAATAATAAAAAACATTAATTACATTAAAGTTCCGTTTAAATGGAAAATGATCAGCCAAATCATGTATTATTTGCCAATCTTGTGCAAAAATCTTACTTCAAGATTTGACTTGAGAAAAGCCTTGAACAGTCACGAAAAGCAAAGATAGTCAACAATACAACAATAGTCGCTATCGACAGGGAGTTGAGATGATACACTAAATACTGTATTGAGTTTAGGAAAGCCTTCGAACATGGAACTAAAAAGCTCATAACTCGTTTTTTATTCTACTTAGAAATTTCGAATAAATGCCATCTTCAGCAGAAAAATCAGAGCTTTCGATGGACATATAATGTAAATATGTGCAAGTATTTTTTCATCCCTATACTAGAGAATTTATACGAAAATTGTATTTTATTGCTCCCCTAAGGGGGGTTTTGCCCCCCATAACGGGACGAAAACTACCCTATGTGTTATTCTGATGCATAAGCTATATTATTGTAAAGTTTCATCAAAATCCGTTTAGTAGTTTTTGCGTGAAAGAGTAACAAACATCCATACATTCAAACATCCATACATCCATACAGACAAACTTTCGCATATATAATAGTAGTAAGATTTAATCGGGAAATAACATGAAATTTACTGTTTTCCATCATAACTTTTTTAAAACTAAGTTTTTTAGAAATAAATTATACCCTATGTTGCTTCTGATAATGTAGCAATTTGTGGTGAAAAAATAGTTCAAATTGGTCCAGAAGTTTTGAAGTTTACCCCGGTCATACATACAGAAGTAGCCATTTATGTATAATGGACATGGAGCACATTACTATTTCAGCCCCCCCCCCTCTTCCCGCGGAGGGACCCAAAATATTTGAAGACATTGGCAAACAAAATTCATTCTGTGCCCCGCCCCCCACCCCACTCTATTCCCCCTTATGCTATTAAAGAAGCAATAAAAAGAGATAATACATTATAATTATATAAAATGTGGTTAAAATTTCCCCGTAACCGTAAACCGTAAACATAAAAATTATCTATGATATAACTTTTTATAGTAAATACAGTCTAAATTGGGAGTGGGTTTTGGGATTTGCAAAAGATATCAAATTTTTAAGGGGAAATTTTATCAACAAATAAGAGATTTTTTTTCCTTGTCTTGGCATTTGCAAAAATATCAATGATATCATTGTACTCTAGATTCTGAGTGAAATTGTCATTTATTTTTAATTACTATGATAAATTAAGGGGATTTTGGGCCCCCTGAAATCTAAGAGGAGTGACCCCCCCCCCCCCCCCCCCACGGTAATCAGGCTTTGAATAGGTAGAAAATGTTCCGAAGTCTAGACGTAATATTTCCGTTGTATAAGCTAGTCTGTGGAAAACTACAACACACGGAGTTAATTTGAGGCTACTTCATTTAAAAGCAACAATGTATCTATCACTTTGTTCATAGAAGTGTTAGTGAAACCAAAAAAGAAAAAAAAAATTGCTGAGCAGGTTGAGCGTGAACTTGTTTCGCTCTTTTCGCAGGATTTCCTGTCGTTGTGTTTGATCTCAACCAAGCGAGGTTCGGAATATTAGGTCAGGAATTTGAGAAGTTGCATTGGCATTGTTCTGAATCTATTCACCCCCAGATCCTTTCTTGCTCATGTTAATGAAAACGAAATAAGATCGCCACAGAAACTGGTCAAGGGAGCATGGACACACCTCAGCACGTTCACTCACTCAATTGTTGCTTCAGTATTTGTTTTGTAGTAGAAGTAGTAGTTGTTGTGTTTCGGGTACTGAAGTGGATCACGTTAAAAGAAAGTCTTTAGTATTGAAATTTATCCGTTTTCATGTCGATGTATCCCGTTTGAGTTTCGCAGGTTAAAAGATTTCCTTATCCTTTAGTATTTTGTTAATGTGCTTGCAAATCACTCCTGCTCCAGTTGCTCCTTGTCAGAAACATAATAAAGTGACGTAGCCGCTAAAAGAAAATGGTGGTTTTCAACCTTAGGGAAGGAATTAAAATGGAGTCAGCAAGTCAAATCATTGGCTTAGCAAAAGCTGATCCAAAGATCCCAAGTCACGTAACTCAAGAACGACGAATGTTTTGTGTGAAACACGCGAAAGAATCCCGATTTTTTCATATACTTTTCTTTAAAATCCATCACGTAACTTGGGGTCTTGGCTTCACGAATGAAAGTCTTCACTCCCTCTATTTTATCTCTTCTCAATGTTCTCCACAAGATTCTTCGGGCAAATCGCTTGTCTGAGTGATGCCGATTCGAATGCGGGCCACATGCGGTCCGTAAAACTGACCTGTGTGGCCTATTGTTTTGTTCAATGTTTCAAGTCAAAAACCACTTTTAATCAGAACGTCACAAATTTAGAGCCAAATATTCATATATTGGTTTCTGAAAAACAGATGCAAATAAATAAAAAATAGGTACAAAAGTCTTGTGTGAACGCGGCAAATGTGTATGATATTTCTTACACCAGAAAGAGAAGGGGTTATTGGTTGACCCCTCTAAATGACAAACCTTCTTCTTTGACGGTAACTGGTTATTAGCGTTGCATTACAAAAAGTAATCCAAAAACACGTGTGTGCAGTATTTTTGCAATTTTTGTACTTAAACCCTTTTTGATCAGAACTGTATATGTCTTGAAGCTGTTTTATTTATTTATTTATTTACTTTATTTATTATTACAGTAGACCCTCCTTTTACGCGGGTTTATTTTACGCGGTTTCGATTATACACGGTTTAGATTTGACACCTTTATTTTATTTTACGCGGATGAGTTTCGGTTTTACGCGGGTGCGGCAATGCAAACAGATGACATTTTTTCTTCTTTCAAAATCCAAACGCTTAAAGATTACAAATTACACTTAATAAACCGCATTTTGGCGTGCAAATAATAGAGTTTGGGCCGCTGGAGACATTTCATGCGATTAGTTCCAAAGCTCTTTCCAGAAGTAAAGTTATTAAACTCACACAGTTCAGAACACACTGGAAGAAGAACTTTTAGGAGTGACAAAGGAGGCCAAAACCAACGAGGATACCGACATCGATGACACACAACCAAAAACGTTCACATTGAAAATTTTGATCCATTTCTAGACAATAGAAATGATCTTTCTGATTTGTTAGTGAAGCAAGATTCTATCATGAAAATGACGCAAGTGGTCATGATGCGTTAATGCTCTGCAAAGAATTACAAAGAAAAATTCTTAATGACTGCCAAAAGGACTATCTTTTGCCATCTCCTCTTTATAAACAGAACACGAAATTAACTTATGTTTTCTTTATGCATATTATGCAAAAAAATCGATATAAGTACACATTTAACGTACTGTACAACTAGTCAGAGGCGCCGACTTGCAAAAATTATTGAGGGGGGCTAGACATCACTGGGGGTTTAATTGGTTATGCAATCCCCACGGAAGTTCCCCCCCCCCCCCCCAAATAAAGATCAGATTTTTGTACCTTGAAAATGCCAATTTACAGATTTTCTGGTGTTTAATTTAAACAGACAAATGTGACATGGCGTTTTTACCGTAAAACAATCTAAAAAATGGTATACAAATTTTCTAGTTCAACTAGATCATGTCACTTGTCTTAGAAAGAGACAGTTTTTTGTTCTTTTTTACGGGGAGCCGTGCAGTGCCGTAGCGAGGCATTGAAAAAGGTAGGGCACTTGACTTGCATGGAAAGGCACTCCTAGAGATGCCGACTTGAAATAAAAAAAAATATTGTGAAGGGCGGAGGGGAGGGGGTCTTACCTCGGGAAATTTTCTAAATTTGAGATCAAATATAGTGAGCTTCAAAGTTTTTTTAAAAGCATTTTAAAGTCATTTAATCAACATTAGAACCCCGAAAACTCGACAAGCCGGACACATATTTTTTGGCTTTGAAAAAAGGAAACAATAAATACAAACGCACAGTATTTTTGCAAAAAGGTAATTTAATTAACGCATGTTTTTTAAGATCAGTTGTTTTTTTCATAAGTGATACCGGCTAACATTTTCAAGTGTAAACGCAGTTTCTCAATGTCTAGGTCATTTTTGAAAAACTCACTTGATTTTTCAAAATTTGTTTCACTTTTGTTTAATAAAAGCAAGCACTCTTGTTCAACTGCAATGACCTATGTGAGTCCAGTTGATGTAAACCGCCCAATAATGCAAGATTGTACCATTTCACAAACCTCAATGTATTGCCTTGTAGTACTTCGGGATTTTGAAAGTGTGCAGTGAGCTGGCTATGTTACTTTTCATACTTCGTTGGTATACGTCGATTCCGAAGAAGCGAAAGGATCATTATTTTGTGAAGGTTTTCCTTTTAAACACAATTCCCAAAAGCATTCAAAACTATCACGCCTCCCATTTAATATACAAAATCAAAGTCTCATATATTTTTTCCAGATCAGCATAGATGAGCGCGCCGCAGCGCTGCCCACTAGCAACAGACTTGACCCGTAAGTTCGCGCACTGGGACAAATTCTTAGTATGCTTGCAGAATCGTAACACCATCATTATTCACACCACTCGTTTTCAGTTAACCTGCTTACTACCATAATAATTATTTGTTTTAACTCATTACTGAATGTATTTTACAAGGTAAACTATCTTCAAACAAGGGAAAAAAAGGATAAATTTATGAGTTTAGAAAGCATAAAATGATAAATAATTTTCTTGATTTATTGGGGGGGGGGGGCTCTGTCCCCTCAGAAATATTTTTGAGGGGGCTCGGGCCCCCTCAGGCCCCATGGAGTCGGCGCCACTGAGTCATCACTAGAATGAAGTATTTTTTGCATCTACGGAACAAACCCCTATTTTAACACTACTATTAGGTCTCAATCTACGCGGCATTTCCGTGGAACGTAACCCCCGCGTAAAACGAGGGTTTACTGTATTATCTTTTTTTTTTTTTTTTTTTTTTTGGAAAACTGGGCTATATTATTGACTTTTAACATCACTTTCTGAACCACCTTTATAACTGGAAAATGACATTATTTCGAAAAATCGGAGCGGATGGTCATTTTGAACGTCCCCCTTCCAATTCAAAGTTCTGTTCTTATGAAATAACGTGAGAAAGTCCTTGTATTTGGAATTTTTAGCTTTTATTTTCATGAAATAAATCAATCCGCCTTGTAAAAAATCATTTTTCAATCAATCGCAATTTTTTCTTAAACTCTGAAAAGTGAGAGGGCAATGTCCCTTTTTTTTTTTTGAAAATGAAGTTGAAGTTACCCCTTGCCCCCCCCCTCTTGTTTTTCCCGCCTACGTTTATATTCACTAAATTCCTACTTTTTAGCACGAAAACTTTAAATCATATAGCAAGAGAGTGGTGGCGGATTTATTCCTATAAATTCTGTCGGGGATCCAAGTCGTCTCGGTGAAAGATAGCGATCCTCCACAAGACAGTCAGAAATAGGGTTACCGCTATGGTCGCTTTTTTCACAAAATAGGAAAATATTATCTGAAATAAGAAAATGATGCAAGTCATTTTCGCTTTTTTTGCTCAAGTAAAAAACTAAATAAATGATCGATGTGCTGTCCGAGAGCGGATAGCAAAATTCAACTTAATCTTATTGTATACTAGCCGCCTGCGGCGACCAGCTGGTCCGCCTTTTTACGCCAGGGGTGCCGCCTTTGGCGGCTGCTTAAACAATTTAGCGACGACATTAATCAATGTTTTTCTCTATAAACCAGTATTATCATTCGTTTTTTTTACGCCAATGTTGCCGCCATCGGCGGCTGCTTAAATTTATTTGGTGGCGGTGTCAATCAATCTATATCTATCTATATCATTAATAATTTGAATAAAATATTTTCTAGATCTGTCTCCAGTTTCGTCGTTTGGAATATTTTTAAAGGAGGGGGAGGGGAGACACAAACGACGTACTCTTCATGCAAATTTTGTCGAATAATAACAAAAAGCACTTCCACTTCTATGTGAAAGCATTGTTTTTTCAAAGTCATGGTGTATGTGGGGGAGGGAGGGGGGCATTGACACCCAATGTGCAAGCAGCCACCTACGGCGGCTGTTTGGCTAACTTGTCATTTACCTTTTTACTTCAAGTTTGCCGCCTTCGGCGGTTGTTTAAATAAATTTGGCAGCAGTATTAATCAATCCATCTCTATCATTTTTTTTTGTGCCATTCACATTTTTACGCCAAGATTGCCGCCTTCGGCGGCTATCTACCTTTACAATCTATCTCTACATTTTCTTATCCATCTCTATTTATTTTGACCTCCTCACCCATTTCCTAATAAAAACAAAGAACACTCAAAAAACCGCTTTTTTTTTTCATTTAAGTAGAGCAAAAAAAAAAGCTCAAATTCCCCGTAGTGTGCAAAAAGTAGCGTTTGACAGAGATAAAAGAAATCTCGCTGTTTTTATTGAATTATGCGCACAACTATGAAATGTAACGCAATATAGATAGAGCGAAAGGTCCAGCTTGGGGGGGGATGGAAAAAGAAATAAATGCAATCCCTAAATAAAACAAAAAAAAAAAAGGAAAGAAAAAAAGCAAGCGCTGCCGAAAAAACACGTGGTCAACACGTCAGAAAATGAAGTAAGCTATATAGTAAAAAAAAAAAAGATTAACATTGCTTGCGATTAAGATTCCATCGTAAATATCGAATCGAAACCCAAGTAGTGACGTCACAGGCATAAAAGATTGAAGAATGCTTTTTTCGACTGATGCGTGAAAGGACATGATATGTTCATCATTAAAAATATTGTTAAAAAAAAACTACTGCGTATTTTTAAGAACTTTTTCATTCTGAAGAGGGCGAAATGGTTTTGCTATTACCAACTTAAATTTCAGAAATGAGGCTTTGATACTTCTCGCAGGATGATATTAGAAAAAAATAAAACCCAGGAAAACATGCAAATTAAAGGTTTTTTCAAAAATTCATAAAAAATACAAAAATTGCTCTATCTTCAAAATTTTTTTGTTCATCATATTTAAAATTAAATTTCCGACACTATAGTATCAAAAATATTTGTCTGGCGCGATTGGTTCGGGGTCTGTGATGTTAAAAGTACTAAAAAGTGCTAAAAATCACATAAAACATTAAATAACTTTTCTTCTAATTAAAATATCAAAAATCGAAGCCCGAGGTGCACAACTTCAGCAAAAACTACACCTGTATACCAAATTTCATCTTTCTAGGCCTTACCGTTTTCCCGAGATGCGCGCCACACACACACACACACAAACATCTTATTTTATTACTAGCCGCCTTCGGCGACCAGCTGGTCCGCCTTTTTACGCCAGGGTTGCCGCCTTCGACGGCTGCATAGACAATTTAGCGACGGTATTAATTAATGTTTTTCTCTATATATCAATATTATCATCTGCCTTTTTACGCCAATGTTGCCGCCTTCGGCGGCTGCTTAAATAAGTTTCGTGGCGGTATCAATCGATCTATATCTATATCATTATTAATTTAAATAAAATATTTTCTAGATCTATCTCCAGTTCCGTCGTTTGGAATATTTTTAAAGGAGGGGGAGGGGAGACACAAACTGCTTGCACTTCATGCAAATTTTGTCGAAAAATAACAAAAAACACTTCCACTTTTATTTGAAAGCATTGTTTTTTCAAAGTCATGGTGTGTGTGGGGGAGGGGGGCATTGACACCCCGTTGAAGTTCCTTAAATAAAGGGCATGTCTCTTTCTTGCTCTCCATCTACTATATCGACCTCTGCATTTGTCTATCTATCTATCTATACGATCTATGCGTATCTACCTCTGACAGTAATTAACAATGTTTTCAAATCGCAGCGGCGTCCCCCCCCACCCCCGTGTTGTTCTTTAAATAACGGGGTCTGTCTATCTCTCACTGTACATCGACCTGTAGATTTATCTTTCTCTAGATCCATGGAAATTTACCTCTGATAGTAATTAACAATCTTTTTTCAAAGAAAAAAAGTATTAATTCGAGAACAAAATTAAAAAAAAAAAAAAAAAAAAAAAAAAAAAAAACATTTTTTGTACACTCAATGTATATCTATCTACCTATTCGATCCATCTCTAAATTTTCTCATCTATCTCTATTTATTTTGATCTAACCTCCAATCTTATTCCCTAACAAAAAGAAAATCATGCAAAATAAAATAATAGTTTAAAAAACTAAAAAAACACGCTTTCGTAGCAAAATGAACTAAAAAGTGAAAAATAATCTTTGGATGATAGTAGTTGACCAATCACTTAATTTTAATGTAATACAAAAAAGCGTGGGGTGCTGTCTATTTACATTTTTGCTTGGACAACAAATGGAAGAAATTCAAGGCAACTGATAAGAAGCCCCCCACGCTTTTTTGTATTACATTAAAATTAAGTGATTGGTCAACTACTATCATCCAAAGATTATTTTTCACTTTTTAGTTCATTTTGCTACGAAAGCGTGTTTCTTTAGTTTTTTAAACTATTATTTTATTTTTCTGTTTTTTAGTCTTATGTTGGAGAATTATCAGGCGACGAAATTATTTATAAAACGAGTGCGAGGTAATATCATAAAGTTAAGACAAGGGCACCTCGATGGGAAGCTACTGTGAGTCATCGATGTATGTTTGCAGAAATCATATTTATATTACTTTGAAAATTTGAGATGCATTTGAATAAAAGTTTTGTTCAACAATGGTCTGATCAGCAATGAATTTCCAATTGAAGGCTCACCTAAATTTTGGCATGAAATTAGTTAAAAACAATTATATTTCATGTTCTAATTACCTTGGAACATTGGAACAAATTTTGTCTGATGCAGAAAAATTAAAGGTTTTTGTAGATATTTTTAAATAATTTTTGCGAGCATTTTTTGATGTATTTTTTAAATTTTTTCCTTTTTCACATTGTTGGATTTATGCCAAAATATTGATTAAAATTGGAGGAAACTAACAATTAAAAGGGTTAATTAATTTGATTATAGAATATTGCATTGTCATCGGGTCTGAGATCGCGTGCCAAATTTCAAAAGAATCCGATCGCAGGAAGTGGGCGAAATTTGAGCTGCAAGATTCCATTACAAGATACATACATACATACATACATACATACAGGTGAAGCTAATAAAAGCGTGTTAAAAAGCGCGCTTACTTATTTATTAAAATGCACAAAAAATTGATGTCTTTGGTACCCGGAGTTTGCCAAGGTATAAAAATCATTGTTTTTATTGAAATTCAAAAAAAAAAGTGACTGGGACCAAAACGATCCAATGTGGTCCGTCTGATTAACCGAAATCGAATGTTTAGCAAAACATCCGGGGGGGGGGGGGGGGAGAAACAAATGAAATACCTGGAAAGAAAAAAAAAAGCGAATGAATCCTTCGAAAGGAAGAAAAGAAAAAAGCAAATTACGCACTTCAGTTAGATCACGTGGTTGCGTGACGTCATATTCGCAGCGGTCAGCAGACAAGATCTTCGGTGAAGCGATAGCTCCTATCTTCGTTCTGCCTTTAAAAAATTGTAAAAAAAAAAAACTTTTGAATATTTTTGAAAAAAATTTTCTTCTGTAGAGGGCGAAATGTTCTGGCTACTACATAGTAAAATTGTAGAAAAGCGGTTATTATATTTTTCACGGGATACGTTTAGAAAAAAATTAAACCCAGAAAAAAAAAACAAAATAAAGGTTTTTTCAAAAATTCATAAAAAATACAAAAATTGCTCTATCTTCAAAATTTTTTTTTTCATCATATTTAAAATTAAATTTCGGACACTATAGTGCAAAAAATATTTGTCTGGCGTGATTGGTTCGGGGTCTGTGAGGTTAAAAGTACTAAAAAGTGCTAAAAATCACATAAAACATTAAATAACTTTTTTTCTAATTAAAATATCAAAAATCGAAGCCCGAGGTGCACAACTTCAGCAAAAAACTACACCTGTATACCAAATTTCATCTTTCTAGGCCTTACCGTTTTCCCGGGATGCGCGCCACAAACACACACACACACACACAAACATCTTATTTTATTATATGTATAGATATGTATAGATATCTTAGTTACGATGTTTAAACTACCATCAAATTCAGTATCACTTAGTCTTAACAACAGGCATTATATCCCTTTAGTACTGCATGTACTGGGGACTAGTTCACTTTTAAAAATATCTAACTTGTATATTCTTTTTTTTTTATTTACTCATTTTATTATTTTTTTTCCACTTAAAAATAAGAATACTGTGTATTTAAAGATGTCATGGCAGAACTTAAAATTTGCTTTTCAACTGGAGTTGAAGCACATTGAGGCATTTAAAAAGATATATGAACATTGACCTTAAACATTTTGCTTGCCTTAGAACATTTTGCTATAAAGTTTTTTTTTTTTTTTGAGCAATCACGATTGCTTATTGTTCTCACTTGACTGTTTTTGGCGTTCCTTTGATTTTTCCCCCCGCCACCTTCCGCACCATCACCGTCGACGGGCTCCTCACGATGCTGCTCCTATAGTGAAAGCTGTCTCCAGGTTGCATCCATGTCCTACACACACGCGCATACATACACAACTACACACACACAAACACACACATATAAACACATACACACACGCATACATACAGACACCCTCACATACACACACACATACACACAACTACCCACACATTCATGCCTGCACATACATACACATACCCCCCCCCACACACACACAGACACAAACACACATGCCTACACACACATACACATAACCCTTACACACAAACACATACCCCCACACACAAACACACGCCTACATACACACTCGTGATTGCGAAAAACATAATTTGAATTCAAGATGTCAAAATTCAAATTAATTTTGTTTTTAATTTTATCTTTTTTGCTTACGATCTTTTGAACTCTGTAACAATCCTTATATGTGCTACAAATTAAAATAAATTATTGTGCTTTGTAGCACATTTAATATTATTGTAATGTGTTGCTATCATGGTTTCTAGGGAAGACGCCTCTTTCCCTAGAATCAAGGTATCGGGAAGAGTTAGCGTTGAATCTATCTTTTATGCACCTTTTCTTGCTAGAGAGCACAGCATATTTCAATAGAAAAAAGGTGGCCATTGCAGAATCATCTCTGGAACGACAGGCTTTTGTCTTTTGAAATGTTTCCGGGAAATGAATTGCATCCCTAGTTGGCAAATTGTTGTGCATTTCGCTCCAGGAACTGAAAGAATCATCGGAAGCAATCCAATTACGTTCTAATTAAGGACATGGATGCCCAAGAAAGCAAAGAAGGCACATGCCACCTTCAAATAATTCTGAAAACATGTTTCTATAAATGAAAATTATGTGTAAAAGTTAAAAATAATCTAGTGCAACTGACTAATTATTTTATTTCATAAAAATTTACCACTTCATGAATATTCGCTTTTTAAAAATAAATTTAATTTTAAACAGTGAAGTTTTTGGACATTGAAGTCCTAGAAAACTAATTTTATACTATCTATGGAGCTGAGGGGGATTATGGACCACCCTCGGAGAATTGTACGAAATTGGCATCTTAAAGACTCAAATTCATAGTGGTCTTTTAAGATATATTTTGGGACTTTAATGGAGTGTTCTCCCTCGGAAGCCAAAGCTGCATACAGTCAACTCTCAATAACTCGAAGTCCCAAGAGATAGAGGTGCAGATTAACGGTCGCCACTCGCCAATTGGCGACCAAAAATTTTCAATGGCTACCAAAGATTTCAGCGCCGATCGCCACCGGGTGACCAAAGGGGAAAAAAATCCCCCCAAGTTGAAGTTATCGGTTGCACTGTGCTTTCGGATCCAGTTTTTCATGCTGTGGTAATCACTAGTGTTCCCGCTAGGCCGCTTTTGAAGGGCGCAGCGCCATGCCCTTCTTTTAAATCGCGAAATGCGCCCTGCCCTTTTCAAAAATAAGAAATTGCACCTTTTGTTTTTAAAAAATGCCTCAACCATCGTTTCGACCTGCCGCGATATCGGGGCAATTTTATTTGTCCAGCGATCGTCTGCAAAAACGCCTATGTCTTATCCTTGTTCCCAGAATTTCACCTTGAAAACGGCCCCATAAACAAAAGGGGAAGCAAATACCTAGGGCAAGAAGGGATGAGATTCTCAGAATTCAAAGAGGCTTATCAGTAGGAAACAAAGGCATGTTCTTCCCTTCTACTGAGGGCTTGTTTTTGTAAGGTTGTGGGAAGGAGTGGGGTCTTCTGGGAAGGGAGAGATCTTTGCTTCATTCCTTCCCATCCTTGATCTTCTGAGAATCAACAATGAGAGAGGGAATAGGACAATTTCCTAACATTTCAGCCCTTTGTGTCCGTTTTTTCGTCTGCACGTGGAAATTAGGCTTAGCTAATTATAGCGCATTGCTAGTGATTGTGTAGCAATCTTTTAACATCTGTTTCTGGAAAGTTAACTTTCTGATTGTTTCCTAAGAAGAACATAGTACAAAGCTTACTGGGCTAAAATACAAGGGTATTTTTTTAATATCTCGGATTTTTAACCCCATCCCCCCCCCCCAAAAAAAAACCGTTTGAAATGGAAACATCGCATTGACAGGACGTTCATTCAATTCTTTCCTTTTTGCTAAGTATTTTAATTATCTTTGTATATGTGTGTGTGTGTGTGTGATTCATACAACAAAATATTTAAAACACTTATTGACATAATAAAAAGCATACTTTTGACTTATTTGTGCTTTTTTCTAACTGAAATAATCTTGCACTATTTCTTTTTCATTCATAAATATTATACAACTGATTTTTAAAAAAATACTAAATTAAAATGGCAAAATATTAAATTTTCACAAAAATTGTCTGAGATTAAAATCTTAGCTTGGCCTAAGCTGTTTATGCATTGCATTTAGGAGCGCATACATCTGCGAACACATTTGTGTTATGAATTTGAACAACTCCAAGACTAAGAAATAGAACTCAAATAAAATCCTTTTAGTTTTGCAACTTGCTACCACTGCATTTTTTAAGCACTGCACACAGTATTTTAAGTTAATTATTCTATTTGAAGTGTAATATATTTAAAAAAGAAGAATTTATACTCATCACAATTTTGATGTCTACTAAAATACTTAATGGCACAATGCACATTACTAGGCAGTTTCTTTGGTAGGAAGGGGGGGGGATCAGTTGTTAAATACTTTTCTTCTTAAATTAAAATTCAAAGGGTTTTGAAATGCCTAGAATTTTTTTTTTACTCTTATAGGTAATTAAAATTATGGCCTGAAAAGTGTTGAAAAACACCCAAAGCCAAGTTTCAGCATTAGCTAAATGTTCCTATGGAGTGTGGAAAATGTGCTTAGCTTAGTTGGCATTTGTGTGTGTGTGGGGGGGGGGGGAGCTAACCCTATTCTGAACACAAGTGCGTTTTCAGGATGAAATCACATTTAATACTAAAGTCAGTGGTGACGGCGATCAAGGTGGGGGGGAGGGGGAGGTTATGGTGCAGACTAGACTGTTTGAATTTTTGCAAGGTGTTTTAAGTGTTATTTCTCCTCTTAATTTTTTTTTTTTGGGAGGGGAGGGTTGAGGGGCACTCAGTTCTTTTTGAGTGGTGCATCATTGGTCTTGGATGGGGGGGGGGGACACCGCGTTGAAATAGTGCCGTTTTTTAAAAAAGTGCCCCTTTCAAAGGCCAGCACCCTGCCCTTTTTTTTCCTAGAGTGAACACTAGTAATCACTCGTCTAGACGCGACGTCACTTACTGACCTTCAAGAAAAGTTGAAATGTTGCCCCTCTCCTCGCTGATTCGTTGACCACTTCCCGTTTGCTACACCTACACTGCGTTAGGGGCTTAAAGCATTGATCGGGGAGCCCCCCCCCCCCCCGCGGTCCAGCAGATATGATCCCCGAACCCAATTAAGGTCAACACCGCAGCATCTGCAGACTTGATTTCAGTTCTTCAAAACGAAGACAACCAGCATCAAGTCAGTTCATTTTTCATTATTATAGAAAAAAAAAATTTTTTTTTGGAAAGATTACTGTAACGTGTGTGACAAACTAAACATGGCATCAAATACATTATTTTTCTGCTGTATAATACGCTATCATCAAAAAAAAAAAAAAAAATTTTTTTTTTTTTGGAAAGATTACTGTAACGTGTGTGACAAACTAAACATGGCATCAAATACATTATTTTTCTGCTGTATAGTACGCTATCGATTTAAAAATCAATTTTTAGAAGTACCAAATTACTTTAAAGTGGCCGACTTACACCGGTGGCATGAAACTTTTCACGACTTGCTTCGCGAAAATCTGCTTCCCTTGTTCCTTTTACATCTTGCAAATATTTTAATATAATATTTTTTTTTTCAATCTGAAAATATTTTGACAGATGCAGCGTTAAATTAGCTTATTTAATGTTTAATTTTCATGACTTTATTTAGGGAGCCATATTAAATTTGAAATCGTACTTCGTGCGAAAAATTGCACTTCGTGATTTAGATTTCAATCCTTTTACACCTTGTAAATATTAAAAATATTTCTTAAAATCGGAAGTTATTTTGCGCAGGCTAAATTTAATTAGCTTATTTCGTGTTTGATTTTAATGAATGGATTTATTTTTGGATCCATGCTTCCTTTGTAATCGTACTTCGCGGGGAACTGCACCTCGTGGTTGAGTTTTCAATAGTTTTGCATCTTGTTCATTTCTTAATATTTTTGACAAATGAAAGTTATTTTGACGAATACTACCTTAGATTAGCTTGGTCTATGTTCCATTTTAATAAAAGAATTAATTTTGAAGCCACGCTTCCTTTGTAATCGTACTTTGCGGGGAATTGCACCTCGTGGTTGAGTTTGCAATCCCTTTGGATCTTGTACAGATTTTAATATTTTTGATAATCGGAAGTTATTTTGGCACAGGCTGCCTTAAATTAGCTTATTTTTATGTTTATTTTAAAGACTTGATTTATTTTTGGAATCTTGCTTTCTTTATAATCGTACTTCGCGGATAACTATAACCACGTGGTTGAGTTTTAATTCCTTTTGCATCTTATACATATCTTAATATTTTTGACAGACGAAAGTTATTTAGACAAATGCAACCTTATAATAGTTGTTTTATGTTCCATTTTTATAAAACAATTTATTTTTGAAGCCATGCTTCCTTTGTAACCGCACTTCGCGGGGAGCTGCACCTCGTGGTTGAATTTTCAATCTTTTTGCATCTTGTACAATTGTCTTCATATTTTTTATAAGCAAAAGTTATTTTAATGTGTGCTACCTTAGATTAGCTTGTTTCATGTTCCATTTTAATAAAAGAATTTATTTTTGGAACCATGCTAACTTTGGAATCGCACTTTGAGGATAATAGGGAAGTTGCAACCTATTAAATGTTCATATTTTGTCTATTGGATATTGTTAATTGAGCCTCAAAACTAAAAAATTCACCATCGCCGAATTTTAAAACACCGTGGTTGATTTTTAATGAATTTTTAAAAATCCACGCGCAAAAGTGCGCTCTTCTGAAACGTCACGAGCCTACGTCACAGGGCGCGAATGGGCATCCTTCCGCCGAAGATCCCTTGTTTTCGCTAGGGACATTTTGAGCGCGCTGATATTTTTATTTTTTAGAAATTCAATAATCCTTTTGAACACACTATGGAGGCCGGATTCGTTAAAGCACAATCTAAATAATCTTCCTCAAGCAATATCAATGATGATATTCGAATATTTAAGAGAGGATGAGAGGTTTAATGTTCCAGATCATCGAAGTCGAAAGCACGTTCTTCGGTTTCTCCCATGACATGGGAACCGGTTCGCTAGCGTTTCTCTCCTATCGGAAGACGCATGACGTCACTTCCTATGCCATTTGACGTCACAAGGTCTTGAACTTTAAAAATTAATTTAAAAAAAAACTACTTATCGTATCGCAAAAATTTTTTCACCTATGATGTTCATGCATGTTACTCTGTCATATAAAAATAAAATTGAAAAATCGAAAACTTCCCTATTGCATCTTGTGCTTTAGATTTCCTTTTGCATCTTGTACCAACATATTTTAATTTTTTTGGCAGTCAGAAGTTGTCAGATTTATTTTAAGTTTTTTTTTAAATAAATAATAAATGCAATTATTTTCGGCTAATCTTTTTGCATTTTTTAAATACTTCAGAAGTTTTGATAATTGAAAGTTATATTTTAATAACTAAAAAGTAATAAATCCTGTTCATATATTTATTTTTACAGGCTTTATTTTAATCAATTTGATTTTATCCTAAAATATTAAATCTAAACATTTTTTTTTTTTTTTTTTGCTGTTGAATTTGAAATGTATTATTTCTATAAACGATACTAAATGTCGTATGTTGATAGGCAGATTTCTAGAGTAGTGGATAGCTACTTTATTATTAGTTCAATTCTTATTCAGACTTTTAAAATAACCATTTGTTCGCAAACTACAAATATTTTTCTAGTTTGTTTTTATTATGTGGTTTTGAATTTTAAAATTTGGTCCTACAAATTTAAATTTGCAAATATGTTGGCTAGGGGGATTCCATGAAAAGTGAAACCAGTAGGTCAAACAAATATTAGATTTTTAACTTAATGTGTTCCTCCATCCTATTTCAATCCAAATCATTCTCAGATTTCTTCAATGAGAGAAGGAAAATACTTACCAATCTTCACCGGTACTGATTTTTATTGTGCTAAGATTTTTAATACATAGATATATAAAATATATGTACAGTGAAGCAGAGTTTATACGTTTTAGAAGGGACTGTATGAAAAAAGTGTATAAGGGGAAAAACGTACAATGGGTATGCATTAAAATGTATTGGATTCTGCAGGGACCAATTCAAAAAACGTACCAAAGAGAAATGTATAAACGGTGCTTTTCTGTATATATATATGTGTGGGTGTATGTTTGGCTACCAAAAATTTGAAGTGGCTACCAAAGTTTTTGGTGTTTGTAGCCACTGGCTACCAAAGAAAAATACTAGTCTACACCTCTACCAAGAGACCGGCTAAAACGTTCGAGTTATGGAAAGTTTCTACAACAGTCTCAAAAGTTTGGGACCCGATAAAAACTTCGAGATAAAGGAATATTCGAGTTTCTACCTTCGAGTTATCGAGATTCTACTGTAATCTGAAGCCAAAGCTGTATAATAGAGATTCGTCTCCTTTTTACTCCCTTTCCTTAGCACACTTTTAAAACTATCTTCGGCGGCGTCAGACAAGGGAACGGAAGGTTCCCTGTCTGAAATTGAAGTTCCAAAAATACTACATTTCACGTTACGTTTGCCTGAGTTTGGGGAGAAGGGGCAGGTGTGGAGTTTATCCTACGAAAGTTTTTAAAAATTAGTTCTGAAAGTGCAATTTTAAATTATTTTGGATGACGGGGGGGGGGGGGGATGTTTAATGTCGGAAATGTTCATTTTTCATATTAGTGTGTAAAAGTTTTCGTTTTTTCGATAGTGATTTTTGCAAATGTTTATTCTTCAATCTTGAGTTTTGTAAATGGTTCGGTCTCTTGAATAAAATTGTTGCTTTTACTCTGATTTGGCGCAACTTAATTTTTCCTTTTAATTTCTTGTAACTTTAACTTAGTTACCATTTATTGGTTAAAGTGAACTCGAAAATTTTCGAGTTTTCTGTACAGAGAACTTAATTGCCCAGCAACATTCAACGGATTGCGCGCTTTTTGATTGTCGATTTCAAGTAATTACTGTAATTTAAAGGTGTTTTTTTTTTTTTTTTTTTTTGACGCCCAGGAGGCATAGGCTGCTTGTACGGAGGGCAAGAGGGGCAACTGCCCCCTCACTTTTAAAAGCAAAAAGCAAAGGGGTCTTTACCCCTCCACTTTTCTAAGTTCAAAATTAACGATAGACCGAAAAAACACACAAAATTGATCGATTACGTGTTTAAAAAAAGAAAAAACTTAATCCGTGTTTTTTATGTCTCATGTTTTAATTTCATAAAAATTAAAATGTTGCTTTGAATGGAGAAGGAATGTGGCCATCTGCCATGATTTTTTATTCCGGTCCCTGAAATTTTTAGAAAATGTCATGTAATCAATAATGACGTTAAAATTTAACTCCCTAATTTTTTAAACCAAGCTAGCTTTAAAGACGCTGCCCACCTAACCTGCCCCCCTCCCGCACCTGTTTTGACCCCCCACCTTTTTGCTGAACCAGCTGCTTATGCCCAAAGGGTATAAAAGTTTATAAGATACTTCTGTATTTATTTCTCAATTATTTAGTATTGGACTAAGGCAGGAAAATGCTTCTACATTTTGCCTCCCTTATAAGTCGATCTAACGATCGACCCCCTCGATCCACGAAATTTTCGGACTGATGTGTATAGTATTGCTTCAGAGCAACAGTAGGACATCTTACTATTATTCCTGGGATTAGATGTCTGGCCGTTGATCTAAGGCGACGATACATTGGGATGGTACTGTTTTCAAAGCTTGTGAATGGGGAATGATTAATGGTGAAAGAAGAAAGCTAATTTTCTAATTTTTTTTAGTTGTTATTCAGATTTCTTATGTGTTTTATGATGTTTTGAACAATGCGTTAAAATCGCGAAAATGGGAGGGGTCGGGGTGACTTAAAAAAGAAAGTTTTAAGTGTAGTTTAAAGAAAATATAAGCAGAAAAGCAAAAACTCCCTATCTTTACTGCACACAATCAATAATAACAATAATCAAATAAATAAAATATACATTTCAAAAATAATAGAACTCAATTTCTGTTTTGAGAATTTGTATTCACTTTACATTTGTCATTTCATCTAATTTTACAAATTGAATCTTTTGACATAATATTTATTAGTTTTCAATTTTCAAGTAGAAATTTTGCTGTTGCGAAACATATTTTTCTATTCTATAGATTCGAATTTAATTTTTAAATGGAGCTTAATTCACTCAGTTTCTAACATAATTTATTAGAATTAACCTTAATAAGTATTTTAATAATTTAAGAACATATACACTATGGGTAAAATACTTGTATAAGATTCAAGAGAGGAAATAGAATTTATATATAAGGGAATATCAACAAAGCACAAAAACAAAGAAGGTTCGTAAAATAAATGATACTATACAAAACCACTATTGGATGGTACAGATTTTAAGCCCGAACTAGTCGTTCTTCCATATTCCCTCGTTTCTTGAGGGGGGGGGGGGACATCTCGTTGAAAAAGTTCTAGGCATTCGGCAACTTTTTGATTGCACGTTCTTTTCCAAAAGAACTTTCTATGTGAATTTCGGGACAGTTGCTCATTATGTGCGATTGTTCAAATTTCAATTATTCGTTTTATAATTTTTTCAATAATTTTCATACAATCTTTGAATGAATTGCTGGGGGACACACGCCATCACAAGTTGTTTTCCACTTCCTTCAAGTGTTTGGTTTTCTGTCTTCTATATAGTTTTTGTCCCAATGTCCTTGCTTTCATCTCGGTGTTTGTTTTGTTCTGCATGTTTTTGTTGTTCAAACTTATTTCTCAGTTTGTTCCTTAGCTCATTTAATCAAAATTTGAAATTTTTTTAGCATATATGTCATTTTGTGGGGTTTTATTTACTACAAATGCTATGTCTTTTATTATTACAAGTTTTTTTTTAAGGTATCATTTTTTTTTTTTTTTTAAATTTCCAACTGTCATTTGGTGCAGTTTAGCCCATTAAGGCTTTGCCATGAAAATTAATAAAACCATACAACCATGAATTTAAGTGTCTTTTATCTGACGGACCCTGCCCTTTTTTGATCCAGGGGAAACACTAAAAAATGTATCTAATTGTGACTCCTAAAGTACTCATTTCAAGAAATTTTAATGCATATTTGGAACAGAGGCGGCGATTGGCAATGAATAGTAAAGGGGGCAAAAAAAAAAAAAAAAAACTATAGGATTTTTAGCGGCAGCAAAAAAGTGAAAGAAAAAAATAAAGTACAAAATTTTGCTAAAGGCTTGTTTTGAGAGCATATGAGTGGTAATTGATGTAAATCTAACAGCTTATCTCTCGTTTTTGATGAATCATGTACACAATAACTTTCCAATGTTACTTTATTAATGTCACAACACTTGGTAATAACTTCATTACGCAAGTATGGCTTGTTTTAGGAAAGCAACTGGTTTACTAATATCTAAACAATAAATACATAAACTAAAAGTTACTGCTTGTGCTAAATAATGTTTCGTAAACAGATATGCAAAAAAAAAAAGGAATGATATGAAAATTTTGACATTTCTGCTTTCTTTTTTATATAATTTCTAGTTTTGTTCTTAAACTGGAAAATAAAATAAATAAATGAACCATGATAAGTGTTTGAGGGGGTTGCCCCCCCCCCCCCCCGAGTTGCCGCGGCTGATGTGGAACAAAATGTCACTTGAGAATGTCCTCGTGTGATCTGTGATATTTTCATGAAATAAAATTTACATGTATATTTGCATTGTAAATATTTAAACAGATTTTGTGTTTTTCAGGCAATTTAGAGCTCCCTCCACCATGGATAGCAAATCTAGGGGTTTAATTAAATCCCTGGAGAATTGGGCAAAGAAGATAACTACAGGCTACAGGGATGTTAACATATGTAATCTGTCTTCTTCGTTCAGAGATGGACTGGCCTTCTGTGCCATCATTCACCATTATCGGCCAGATCTCATGTAAGAATTACTGCATGCATTGCCACCTGTCAGTTTTTATTTATTGTTGGTACACAGCCCTGAAAATTAAAAGTATATGTAAATTTTATGTGCATAATAGTACATGTTATTTTTGCTATTAGTGAATTTCCTTCCAGTTATTTTCGAGATATCTGATGTTTTAATTAATCTTAATCTTGTATTAAATATTGTTTAAAAACATTAATTTAATTAATTGTTGCAATCAAAGTTGAATAAAGTAAGTTGTGATGCAACAACGTTGGGGGTTCTTCAAAGTTATTGATTTATCACATAACATATTACCGTGATTATCAGTCATCAAATCATATGTTCAGGCCCGTCATTTCAAAGTTCTCCGGGGAGGGGGGGGAGAGAATGAAATCAATGCGATTTCTAGGGAAAAAGCAACAAAATACAAGCAAAAATTCAAACTTACATATTGTTTTCAAAATTCATTGACACCTTCCTCTTCTGACTGCCTTGCATATATTAGGAAAAAGAAAGAAACTAACTATTGACTTTTAACTACTGAATTTTAGACAAGCATAAAACAAATCAGGCATTTACTACATTATTTTGCTTTTAGAATGATTTATTTTGTTTTTTATGTATTTTAAATTAATAGTTAATTTTAATGTAGATAATTTTATGATTTAAACTAGAAATTCTTTTACATTTCACAAAGGACACAAAATAGATTAACAATTTCGAATTGGCGCAAAATAAAGTTGCAAATACACTACTGGCCATTAAAATTGCTACTACACCAAGAAGAATTTGCCGGAATGAAGCTAAATTTTGCACAGGTGATAGCAAAATTGACATTAGAAAGTGACTACAAAATGAAAGCAAATTGGTCATTTAATGTTGGAAAAATCTCAAATGAATGGATGTTTAAGTTCCCTGCTAAGCCACCTCTATCATGAATGTATGATGTACGAAGTGATACAATCGAGCATCGAGACATAGGCACTCTTACGATAGCCTACGTCACCTCGTACCACAGTTGCTGTAAACGTGCCACTCATTCAATCAAACTCATACGCATGTGTTGGCACTCAGGGCAGGGCTCTCAGGAGCCATTTTGTAACCTGACAATGCAGGGTCACACATAGCAAGTGTGTCAAGATACTTTCTCTTCCACATTATCACTTTCTCTGGTGTGCGCAATGCACTGATTTGTTATTAATCAAGCATGTCTGGGATCACTTGAAACGGTAAATTGAACAGCCTGTAAGTTTGATCAAAATAGTGGCGCATTAACAAAAACTGTTGTACAAGAGGATGTAGGACATCATACGAAACTGCTGTGCCTCAAAGCTCGACTATATCGACTCTTACATTCACGCTAGAGATGGCGAAATGGGATACTTAACCCTCCATTTATGTGGGATTTTTCCAGTAATAAATGATCATTTTGCTTTCATTTTGTAAACGTTTTCTAGTGTCAATGTTGCCATCACGTGTGCAAAATTTTGTTTAATTCTGACAACTCCTTCTTGGTGTAGCAATTTTAATGACCAGTAGTGTAGTATTACAATTTAAAATTTTAACCCTGACTAAACTGCATTAAACTTAGAATAACAAGAGAGTAAAATGTTAGCAAACCTGGAGATGAATCTGTCGATATGTGCCGGCCAAAGTGTGGTGGAAAGTATGTCTACATGAAAACAGCTTTTTGTCCTTCATCATTGTAAATTTTGTTTATTTGCACAGCCTGATTATCACAAATGACAGGACTGCCACTGGCAACTAAAAAAGCGTATATTGCGACTATTTTGATGAGTTTCCAAGTGTGACGGCTATTTTAGACAGAACAACTATTTTGTAAAAACTGCTACTATTTCAGCCTAAAAGCGACTAAAAAATAAAATATACATTGGATGTAAAAAAATGCAGTTGTGAAAAAAATTAAAAGCTTGAGCTTCATATATCATTGATCGAACCTTTCTAATTTCCAACTTACTCGGATCTTACGCAAAAAGTTGCCAAATGAGCTAAGAATTAGCTCAGTTAGGCCTTTTTAATTGCCAAAGTAAAACGCCCCCCTTTTTTTTCTCCTGGCACCATCAGGCACCCCATGGGGCATATATCTTGCCAACAAGAAAGACAATAACAACCAACCTTGTAGCTTGTACTTCCTGGTACGGAAGGAAGTAGTTTAGAGTTAGCTAACAAATGCTCTTAATTTCATTTCGAAAATGCTAATTCAATAGCGAAGCACAGCTTAAAGGGGGCAAAGGCGATTTTTTAAAGCGTTTCAATTTACTTTTGATCATTAACTTCTGGCAGCACTGCCATTTTACTCTGATGTTCTCTGCAGCTGCAGTATTCCGATGATGTCAGTTAATGAATGTAAAGCATTCAATCTTTCTGTTATAGTTATTTTCATTTCTCTTTAAATTCAAACAAGACTTAAATGTAAATAAAAGCCAATGACCCCCTACAGGTAAGATTAAAACCCCTCCCTTTCTGAAAATCTGAACACGAGCCTGCCTGCCAAATTAGCAAAATATTAGTGTAAAACATGAGCATAATTCATGAAAAATGAGTAAAACTTTATTACTGTTCAAACTCAAATGTTACTCAAATGTTGTTACAATTCTGTTACAAATATATAAAATGTTGTTTCAAGGTTAAAATGTTGTTACGCAAATTATTTGGTCTACTCGGATTTAGAATTAATGAATTGCCACTTCTGACATTTCTCATTTTCTTACAAGAACGAATGTTGGGAGTTTGCTGTATTTCGGAGCTGTCCTGATTTGATTGTGATCACTATTTTCTTTCAGATTCAACTTTTTTTTTTTTAAATTTTAATTTCGTAATTATTTTCTTTCTTCCTCAGCGATTTTGATTCCCTTTCAAAAGAAAATATTCTGGAGAATAATTCAACGGTAAGATTTCTTTTCTACTCTTCATTGTAGTAAAAATTTAGAAGTTTATTCTTTTTTGCGTTGATAGTTCTAAAATTTTCTTCAAAAATTACTGTTTAGGCATTCAAAGTTGCTGAAAAGAGCTTAGGTGTCCCTGCCTTGCTGGATGCTGAAGACATGGTGGCTTATGCTCATCCTGATAGATTAAGCATTATTACTTATTTATCTCAGCTGTATAATTGTTTCGAAAATCAAAACAAAGGTGAGCGTTGTTATTTCAGGCAGTGAGAAGCAAAGGGATGTAAGCGGACATTTTAAAGTTTTGAGTAAAACACATTTAAAAAGAACAACCTAGGTAGACTTTCATTGAATTTTTTTATTCTAAATCATGCTGTATAGCAGCAACTACCAGGGCTACTAGTACAGTCGAACCTGTTTATCTCGAACCTGCCTATCTCGAAAACCTCTCTACATCAAAGTTTCTCATTTTCCCTGCACATAAAGTATTTGTTCAATGTTTTCCCCCATGTTTGTCTCAAATGAAATTTTCTGAAAACCTGTATATCTCGAATTTCGACTAAAGTGCCTTTCTTGAGTTCGATCCCCAACGATCTTTATTAACTGGAATTTGGAGACAAAAAGTATTTTTCTTAATATTAGCAGTCACATAATCCTACAGAATTAAAACTTTATGTACAAGAAGCAAGTTTTCCAGCAATTATATCCATTCGGAAACTGAGAGGAAGGGGACATTGTTGATTAGTAAAATTGCTTCCAAAGTTTTACTTTTGAGTCATTGCTCCAATTACTTATTTTTAGAACTTTTTTAAAATCTCCGTATCTTAAAACCTCCATATCTCAAATTTTTCTTCTTTCCCGTAAAATTCGAGATAAACAGGTCTGACTGTACCGTCTCTTACCACAAGACAGAGAAGAGGTTCACCTACCATGTGTACTGGTTATCTCCAAATTTTTCACTTTGCCACTTACATCCCTTGCTTCTCACTGCCTCATTTGTGGTTGCATTTATTGTGCTATTATGTAACCTTAGAGTTTAATATTGGTGAAAAAGTATTTAGAAACTCAGTTTAATACATAGAATAAAGAAATTTAAATAGAAAGACGCCACTATACTAAGAAATTAAAGCCAGAAGTTGCACAGATGTATCCCAAGATCCTTAGCTTCTCGCAAAGATGTTGAGATACATTTTGATTTAAAGTATTGCATTACTGAATCACAATTGGTAGTTAGTTGAAGCTGCTTAGATATTGTTGCAAGTTTATGAAGCATGTTTCGGAATTTGCATTAAAACATGAATTAAAATGTAAACCAATCTGTCAGCTACTTTATTCGGTCCCTTCACAAGATAGGTGAAAACCATTCACACAAAGTGGATATGTTATCATAACCCTGCTCATCTTCAAACCGATGTATCCAAGGGCGCCCATATAAGGGGGCAAGGGGGGCTTAAGCCCCCCTCAGAAATGAGAACTTCCTTGTTTTTAGTACTTCTTTTTCTTTGCAAAAATGTAAAAACATTTCTTTTCCAGCCATTAATGAATAAGTTATAAAAAATGTCAAATTTTAATGACTCTATTCTGTCCTGAAATCAGCTTCCATGGGGAAAATATCCTACTAAACCATGGTTAAAATATCTGAGCCCCCCCTTACAATTTTGCATATGGGCGCCCATGGATGTATCCCATTATTCCAGGTTCAATTTCATCTCCTTTTTGTCATAGAAAAGAGCGTCTCTGTTAAAAGTTCTTTACACTATGGTTTTATGCCATCTAAGGGACCAAAATTGTAGTAAACAACGTACAGTGTCATGGGCGCCCATATGCAAAATTGTAAGGGAGATCTCGGCTATTTTAATCATGGTTTAGCAGGATATTTTCCCCCATGGAAACCGATTTCAGGACAGATTAGAGTCATTAAAATTTGACATTTTTAATAACTTATTCATTATGGGCTGGAGAAGAAATATGGCTGGAGAAGAAATGTTTTTACATTTTTGCAAAGAAAAAGGTACTAAAAGCAAGGGAGTTCTAATTTCTAAGGGAGGGATCAAGCCACCTCTTGCCCCCCTATATGGGCACCCTTGTACAGTGTAGACGGAAATTTTTCAAGCATAGCATACCAACATGCATGAGTGGTACATGTGAACATGGTATGTTTTACTAATGGTAAGTTGAAGCAAAATATCTTGAAAAAATTTCGAGTAATCGCAATACCAATCCTACCTCTTGGCAAAACTTTTAGAGCAATGAGCCAGTTAATGTTTCTGTGCTGACAACTTTTTTGCTTTATCAGTTGTTGTATATAATTTTATCTGTCTTCTTTATGTGAAAACATATTTTAAGCTAATTAATAAGCTAAACTTAATTATTGCCAACCATTATATGAATATTCAAGTAAACTTATAAGTATGTTTAAATTTTAACTGAGAATTCTTTACTTTTTTGCAAGATAGTTCTAAGATAGATGATAGGGCACTTGTGAACGCAACGTTTAGGAGCACATGTAAACAGTTCCCATATCCTCACCTCAAATAAATGTTATTACAAGTGTTAGAAAGCAGTGTAAATATTTATAAATATTATATTTCTACTATCGGTTTGTGAATTTATTGTTAATTATTATTATTATTGTTGTTGAATATTTATTTATTTTTGATACAAAATATATAGTTTCATTACTAAATACATATATAGTAGTTGATCAAAAATTTATTGTTGTATAATACTTAATGGAAATAAGAAGACAAAATATTTTCATTGAATTAAAACTTTAATTCTAGAATCATTTTAAAATACATTATCATGCTCTTATTGAAACTTGAAAGAAATATATAATAGGAATAATATTTAAATAATAAAATATTATTTGTAAGTCTTATAAGTTTTTTCTTATCTATCCAGTGATCAGAACATGATATGACACTTAAAAGTTTGCAGTGGGCAGAGTTATATCTTAGGGAAAAAAATATTTTCTTAATGACAGGATTACTGTACAATTTAAACTTGTACAGTGAAGGTTTAGAAATCATTCAATGTCATAGGTGTATACATACATGTTTTCACATTAAAGAGTTTTTCATTGAAATGTGATGCTTGTACTGCATTTTTAGTTGTGTTTTTCATATGTACCCCAGTCTTGTTCGTGTGGACCCCCATATAGAAGCACATGTGTACAATTGAAAACATTTTTTTTTAATAATAAATAATGTAATTTTTTCAAAGTATCTCAAAAAATTCCTAAAAAGGCTGTTCAACCATGGTAACATTTTTGCTCTGGAAAATTGATAATAATTTTTGTGACATAAAGAAATTAACAAAATATTTCTCATGTGTCACATTTTTCCCTATATCAGCGGTTCCCAACCCATGGGGCGCGAGCAGTGTGTTACTGGGCCATGGACGCTGGTCAAGAATCTGAACCAAGATAAATCTTGGGGTCTTCATTTCCATTTTTTTCTTCAAAAATTCGCTTATTAGATGTACTGTCACTCGAAAGCTCTCCATGGCTTATAGCTAATAAGAAACTTTAAGATAAAGATTTTTCATATTTCTTAGGAACTTTCCCCTATAATTGAAGAGATGAAATCTAATGAATTAGAAACTCCTTTAAAGAAAATAGTATTAGATTCAAGCTTCAAGTTAAAATGCTCCTCCTTAGTTGAACTGGCAAGACTAACCAGTGAATTGAGACACTTGAGGGGCTTTTCAACAATCTACCTATTTGAAGACTTTTCATTGCAGATTTTTAACAAAATAATATAGTAATGCATTGAGTGTTGCAAGTTATTTGAGATGAAAACTATCCATTTTCAATCCAGATATCAACTCCCTCGTAGAGGAAAAACGGCGTCAAAAATCCCATGGAGCTTTAACTTTGATGACTTGTTTTTGAGTTTTCTTACAGCTATGTAAGCGAAATGAATACAATAAAATTATTTTCTTTCTTAAAAATTATTGACTAGGACCAGCTTAGCTGGGTGTAGAGCCTGTTGCTGGTTGTCACTTTTATATTGGTATTTTGAAAATTGTTCTTGTACAGTTATCTATATCAGTGGTACAGCCTGAAGGGAGAAGGGGATTTAACATCTTTAGAACTTTGCTTCTCTAGAACATCTCTTGAACGCACTTTCAGTCCTAATACAATATATTGTTTACTTAAGGATAGTTTATGAGCAAATGCCCCCCCCCCCCAAAAAAAAAGTGACTGTGCAATTAATATGTTAATAATGGAAACAAACCTCAATGGTGTTATGTACAAAATTGGTGGACCGCACAACTAAAAAGGTTGAGAACCGTTGCCCTATATACATTGGTTTTTGTGTAGGAAAGTGTTAAAATGTGCTGCGTAAAACCTTATCACTAATTGTTAGTTAAAAGACTATTCTAAATTTATGCTCCTTAGTTCTTCATTTTCTTACAAAATCATATGAATAATAGAGGTTTCCTTTTTCTTTTATAATTCTGTAATTTTACATTTGGTTTGATTAGTTCTGTCAGAATCTGGATCCAGGCTTGACATACTCATAGTTCAGTGTACAGAAATAGGGTCGTGCAATGCAGCCCTTGGTTAATGGTTCTTAAAAGTCCCCCTTAGTCAGTACAAATATTTATAACAACACTGATTTGAAGTGATAGAACATGAAAATTAAATATGGTTCTTGTGCAGCAATAATAGTAATGATGAATTTTTGTTACTCTAGGATGAACTTATGCTGGTATGTATTTGATGATTTTCTCATTTTTGTCGTGCAAAATGTTAGCACTAAAACAGAAACTTCGATTCATTTGCATCTGATTCAAGCGTTTTTAGTAAATTCCATCCCGTTTATTTATTGCGCATTCTGTATGTATTTTAAAAATTCAGAAAGGCTATTTTTGAAAGGCTAGTTAAACTATTTGTCACTTCAGTACACATTTTCATCATATTTAACTTTATGAAAAATAGCATTTAGGTTCATGCTTTAGCACTTGTATGAGAACAAGTTTGGGAGTTCAAATTTTTGTGGCAACCAAAATATTTCTAAATGCATGTTTTCTAAACTCGAAATTCAACCATTTTTTCAAAGATTTAAACTTGTCTTAATAATCCATTAGTATTTTTGTATAGTAGAAAAATATTTAGATTTATGAAGCGTAGTACTTATTATTCATGTTTTTCTTTTACAGTAAGCAACTTGAAGTCTAACTTGAAGAGAATCAATCACAATGAAACAGCAGGACCACCTGTGAAGGTATTGGCTCCAAAATGTTCTTTGATTTTTAATCATTTGAAATAGATTTTTGTTACTAAATATGAATTTTATCATCCTGTGGATCATTGAAATATGTATCAAATTTTGATGTTAGTTTGAATTATGACAAGGAAAAAAACAGTACTAGTGTTCCTCGTCAGTACTGCTTTGGAGCATGAAAAAAAAATTTAGTAAAGTCTCCCTCAGATCTGAACTTTATAGGTGTTGAACTCAAAAGTTTAAAATATCTACTTACTACTCTTTGCTCAGGGCTGGATTTAAGGGAGGGCAGGTGGAGCTACTGCCCCCGGGCCTCCACAACAAAGGGGCCCCCACAATAAATTTTTTACAAAATATCCTAACTTTCACGGCTTGAAAATATCAGATATATACATACATATCAAAATATTCAGATACATATCAAAGTATCGGATATTTTATAGAGTATGATACATACACTATAGTGGGCCATCTGGGACCGTGAAAAGCCGTCGTTAAATAGAGCATCGTTAAACAGAGAGCCAACTGTATATCAAAGTATCGGATATTTTCGAAAATATGATGATCTTTTTGAACCCTGATTAGGGGCCTCCACTCTTTCGTTGCCCCAGGGCCTCCACACTTCCAAATCCAGCCCTGCCTTTGCTTCACGTTGCCTCAGTTAATTACCGACCAGTTTGTATAAAGTGCATTGTTTTTCAGGAATGTATCATGATTCTCAAATATTTCTGTATTTCTTTTAGCTGCCGGTTGTGCAGTCATCTCTATTAACAGCAAAACGACATGAAGTGTGTCGTGTTTGTGCACATCGAGTCTACATTCTTGAGAGGCTTATTGTTGATGGAAAACTGTACCACACGCAATGTTTCAAGTGTAGCAAATGCAATTCTCTTCTAAACCCTGGAGCATATGTGGAAAGTGATACTCCTGGACTTTATGAATGTTCTGTTTGCCCAGATGAATCAATGGAGCAGGAGTATTCCTCTGAATCAGAACCGGCCACTCCTGAAGCGAAAGTGAAAAGTCCAAAGAGCGAACCGTCAAGCTTAAGTCCAAAACTAGAGCGAGACAATAATGTATTGAATCCATCACCACTTCTGGAGTCAGTGTCCCGAGCCAGAAATAGTTTTTTACAAAATAGTCTTTCATCACATGCCAAGACAAATGGCAAAGCAGAACTTGCTATAGAAACACAAAATGTTAAAAGTAATGCAATAGATCAAGGAATTTCAGGTAACAATATCTTGCCATTTTTTAAATAATAAAAGGTTCAAATTTTGCAGATTATTTTTTCATCATTATGTAGTCAACACTCGATAACTCTAAGTCTCAAAGGACCAGCTAAAATCTTCAAATTATTGGTAGTTTGGGTGTCTCTGTCCTCTCGAGAGAATGAAATCCAATGAAAACTTTGAGATGAAGGAATGTAATGAATGATAGATGGAAATGGATTAAATTTTTGCGGGGAAAGCAGGACAAGGGGTCATTGTTTTAAGCTATTTAAATCTCAGGCTAACTTGGAAATTAGGAAAAACTACTACTTTAGCAGGGTCATGGGCACTTGGAACAGTTTACCGGAAGAGCCGGTAATGAGCAAGGGGGTGGATAGCTTTAAGAGGACCATTGATCTTCATTGGGGACTAATTAATTGACTAGGACCAGCCTAGCTGGGCCCAGAGCCTGTTGCTGGTTGTCACATTTGTATTTGAATATTTGAGTTATGAGGCATAAAATTATCTCCAGTTGACTGCATAATAACCAGGTCTGTCAATGAACTAGTAATTTCATTCACCCATCACCAACAACAAAATTCGCACCATAGCATGCATTTTATCGTTGTCAATGACAATTCTTTATTATTGGAGCCCCTTAAATTCAGTAATTTCATTTTTAAAAGCAATTGTTGTTGGCAATGTTTTTAAATTTAATAACTCTAAAGTAGTGAAATAAAATCTGTTACCTATTGGTGTAAAATCTATATCACCATGGAAAAAAGTTCTCTAGAAATTTTAAATCATATTAATCATGCATTTCAAATTAATTTCTGTTTTCAATGGAAAGTACTAAGTCAAGTTTGTAGCATATCATGTGCTCCATGCAGTTTGAATGCCACAAAATGCAGAATCGGACATTTTAAAAAATTAATTTAAAAAAAGCTGTTGGGAAAATGAAAGAGTTTTCTGGGTTCATGTTTTTTTTTTTTTTTGCTTATTCTATCAATTTCAGTGACTAGAAGTACTACTTTTGACTGAAAGAAACAACCCCATTGTTACAATGTAATTTGATAATAGCTTTGGCCCTGTTTGACAAACAGACATGTATTTTGTTTTGATTATAATTTTGAAGGAGATTTCCTTAAAAGTTTTAACTCTTGACTTTCATCTGCCAATTTTACCTTTTATTTGTATTGTGGAACTATAAATAATAGGAAAGCACCTTTGTCTTTGTAGAATTAATCAACTAATGTTAAACTTCTCAATCTCTACTTGTTCACCATCCATCGTTAGGTACCGAATTTTTTTAAGTTCCAATGAAAAGTGGTCTACTGATCAAATCTTGTGAGTTAGTAGTGTTCTATTAATTGAATCTCATGCAGCTAACTTTTCTATCCTTTTTAAATGTACATCACCGCTGCTGACAATTTTCACTTGGGCAGTAACTGCCATGTCCATATTTTCGTCCAATGCTCGAGTCCTCTATGCTTGACTTTTCAAATTATAGTAAAGTCCTGATTGTCCGTGTAATGGGATGGCACAGTAACCGCGAGTAAGCAAATTCGCTGATAATTTGCAAATTAAGAAAAAACAATACTAGTGTATGCAAATAGAGCATAAAAAATTGCTAACATTTGCATATATTTAAACTATAGTTAAATCGATACAGCGTATTGAAAACTAGATAAAGATTGCTTATTATTGCAAACAGATTAGACATTTAAGATCTAGGTCGCCCCAAACATGCAAAAGAAAAGTGGAAAGAAACTTTTTCAAGACTTATTCGGTCACTCTTTTTCACACTAAGTAAGACGATATAAAAATCAGTACGTAATGTAGATCTAATAGTCAGAAAGTAAAGTGGCAGTAATCAGTAAGTAGTGAAGATGTAAAGCATTAAGTATTGTCGTTTTTAAAATCAGGTATCAACTAGTCAGGCTTTGGTGACCTTAAAAGATTTAATGTCATTAGAAGGGCGAAGAAAGAAAAAGCAATAAGAAGGTCTAATCATAAATTTTGCTCTCGTTGAGTTAAAATGTGTGCATTTATCTACATTAAGTGAAATATCATCGTTAATTTTTTTTTCCGAAAGTAAATGACCGCAAATAAACTGCACCGCGGATAAACCGCTCTCGGATAATCGGAAGTTTACTGTATCTTTAATATGTTGTTTGACATTGTCCGTCTGCTTATAATGGTTTGACCAGACAAACCTTTTTTCAAAAGGAATTTGTCCTTTTTTAGCAATGCTTTTCAAACCGACTCGTGCTGAGCTCAGGTGCGGATACAGACTACCATTTTAGGGGGGTCACATAGAAGAATGAACCCCTCCCCATGAATGAACCTACTTTTTTGGAAACGAAACATTTTGGAAACTGCTTAGGGAGCAATAAAAAGCACCAAATCCGCCAATAAAGCATTTAGCATTTTCATGACCCCCATGACCCTCCTCTTGTATCCGCCACTGGCTGAGCTTTGGCTTTGTGGAGGATGCCACCATACTCAAGGTTAGATTATGCCCAAAAAGATCTGCTCCAAGTGCTGCCCTATGAAATTTTTTCCTTGGAAAAAATGTAGTACACTTCTCTTGAAGCTTCTTAACTCTTCTGTAACTTTTACCCTTTTTTTCTTTCTTTTTTTCCAATGTTTCTACTACCTGATTCTATGGAAAGTAATTGTGTTTTTAAAATCAGCTTAAACAGGAATATAGTAAACATTGTAACAATAGTTCATTAGTCCCAATTGTATTCAGATACTTCCATAGTAAATGATATCAACAATAATTGGTGAATACTCTTCTTCTGCTTATTTGATCCAGCTTCCCCCACCACAGCCTGACTCCCAGCGGGTCAGATGTTTCCCATTCATGTAATTTATTTAAATCTGCTGTTATTTACATAAACCCAAAAAATAGTCTTACATTTTTTTCTAACAGTGTAAATGTAGTTATTTTTTCATTTGTATTAATTATGTTCTACAGTTTAATATTAATATCTACTTTTTTATTTTCATTTAGTTAAAGCCAAAATTTCTGCATTTGAATCCAATCAAGTTCCAAAGACCTCATCTTTGTTTCAACCATCCTTTACGTCTGAGACAAGTACTCGAAAATTATCAGCATTAGCAGGCTCTAATGAAGACAATTCATCTGTTCCAAATGTGTCTCCTACACCCATGCAAAGACTTTCAGTACTTCCATCTGACACCAATTTTAAAACTACACCAAATTGTGATATACCAGGTGTTAAAAATGTAATTAGCAAAACCCCTGATACAGAAAATTCATCCGATAGACTAGCACAGCAAGCAACTGAAAGTCGATTGCCTTCAACGATTTTAACCAATGAAGGAAAAGCGCAAGAAACCAAATCTGTTGTAGATTCGAGCTTAGTAAGAAATGCCATAACACCCCCCGTTGAAATGAAATCTACAAATTTAGATAGAAGTAGAATATTGACAAGGCCTTTATCATCTACAACTGAATATAAGAGCCCTTTAAAATCTCCAAGAGATATATTTCAGACAAATATTCAGCCTTTGAAACTAACTAGTCAATTGTCCAATAAAAAAGATTCTCCTAGCTTCTCTGCACCTCCTCTTAATTCTGCGATGGATTTCAAAAATGTTCAAATACCACAAATTCGATCTACTTACTCCAGTTTACCAAGGCCTGGCAGCTATCAAAGCTTGACATCTAAAGACCACCCTTCTAAGTCAATTGTTAGTAATTCAGAAACTAATCTATCTGACCAAGCACAGTCTGAAAATAGTGGAATAGTTCCTCGGAGGAGATCCTTAGGATCCAAACATGACCACATCAACGCAGAGGATGTTTCTGGGGATTCTACTAGGCCAAAGCACTTTCTTAGGACTCAGTCTTCTGTAGAATTAAAAGCTAATGCTGTTTCTATGGATGGTTTGCCTGAAACTAATATTGATAGTGATATATCTCGTGATGATATTAAAAAGAATGACTCAAATTGTTCTCATGATCTAAAAGCCAGTTTCACTCCTGTTCCAAAAGCTAGACTCAGTCTTGAAAAGAAATCCAAAACTACAAATTCAGCTTTAGAATCAAATTCTAAAACATCACTACATGATTTTAAAACAAAAGAAATGAAAAGTAGCTTGGGAAAAGAAATTTCTGGAAGTAAAGCCATAAAAATAGCTCAAAGGCCTAAAATTGATGTTAAAACTGGCACTACCATTAAACAATCCGAGGACAATAAAGAAGACTATCCTGACGATTTAAATCCATTTGGTAGTGATGATGATGGTAATGAACAGGATAATGAAGAAGAATATCCTGATGACCTTAATCCGTTTGGTGATGAAGATGAGGACAATGAAACAAGCACATCAAAAACTGCTGATGTTGATTACGATGATTCAAAAAATCCTTTTGCTTCCGATGAGGATGAAGAAGAACTTACATCTGCAAAGTCTGCTGATTTTTCAGGTAGATTGCCAGCATCAGCAGATATTTCACCTTTTCATAGTAATTCATTTTCGAACATATCTTCTCCAACTGGTTCTCTGAGTGGCACTGCAAGGAAAAGACAAGCTCCCAGACCTCCAAAATTAAGCGATATTTTCCCTAACGAGTCTGTGGATTCGGAAGCTGATACATCTCTTAATTCTTTAAAGTCATCTCCTTCTATTAGCAAGAAAAATCTACAGACACCCTCTCCTAAAATCAGGAAGAGCAAACCTGCTCCTCCCCCTCCCCCTAGCACTCCCAATAGTAAACAAAGCTCCCAAACAGATCTTACTGCTGGCGCTAAAAAAGCGAAAGAACTTGATAATTTGAAGTTGAAGTCATCAACTCTTGATTCTGCTTCTGAAAAAGACCCTTCAAAACAAAATAAAAAGAAAAAAAGACCTGCACCACCAGTACCTATACCAGCTAGAAAAGATGTAAGATCATATTACATTATTGTTTCTGTATCATTTACTAGTTTTCGCTCTGATTACTGTAAAAGCACTTATTTTTGTGAGCCGTAATTTTCGTGAAAATTAAGTTATCCGTGATTTCGAGAGCAAATGATTTCGTGAATTTTGTATAAACAGGACTGAAAGTTGATAGCCTAATTCAAAATATTTCGTGAAGCTTAAATTTTAGAGATTACGACGGGCTCGAGAAAATTAAAGTCTCGCGAAAATAAGTGCTTTTACAGTACTTCATGCTCATTTTTAAAATGTTGGTTATGTTTAATTGTATTATATAACTACACTAGAAACCTTTCAATCTGCCTGTTCCTATTTTGGATCATGAACAATTATAAGCATTGTATTACCAAAAAAAGGAGGGGGGGGGGGGCAAACAGCAATGTGATTGAAGTACCACAAAGTGTACTCCCAACACATATTGTGTACCACAATTTTAATTTTTGTTTCTCTTTTTGATTATATATTACTTATTTATGTTAAGGATTAAAAAGTTATGAGTAAAATTCGATTAAAAATGCAACCTAATTATTACTATGACTAGGTTACATATTTTTAAAGCTAGGAAAAATGTAAAAAAGATATAGAAGAGAGATTGATAAATGGTTAATACAGTGGTGTCGCTGCAGAGGTGGGGGGGGGGGCAGTTCACTTTGGGTGTCACCCATCTGGGGAGGGGGTGACACCTAAAGTGAAATTGCAAGTTTTTAAGACTACAAATTTGAAAATTTTCCTGGGGGGGGGTCACCACAAATTACTGCCCCATATGTCATTAATGCTAGGTTATCCACAGGGTTAATATTCAGTTTCGACAAATAAAATTTTTAACTAATGAGATTGTCTGTAACAGTTTTATCCTCAATGTTGACAGCGGTGAACCAAAGTTTTTTTTTTCCACCAGCATTTTTTTTGCCCAAAATGACATCCAAATCATATAGTCATTGGAAGGTTTTCAGCATACATAATTTCATTTCACTTAGAATGGAAAACAACATGTTTTATTCTACACTAGTGGTACCCGCACGGCTTTGCCCGTAATAGAAAAATTAAAAGGTCTTTTGGTTCGCCTGTATATTTACAAATAATGTATGGTGAATTTTCTCACCAATTGGCTTTTATCCATGTTACGGTTCCACGTTATGATAATTTACTAATTTACTCATCCATCTTATGATAGTTTTGTTCTTAAAATTGGAATAGAAAAGGAACCACATCGAATTTTCAAAAAAACACTTCGAGGTGCACACCTTAATGCTACAAACTAACTTTGTGCCAACTTTCATGAAAATCAGCCAAACGGTCTAGGTGCTATGCGCGTCACAGACATCCAGATATCCTCCGGACAGAGAGACTTTCAGCTTTATTAATAGTAAAGATAATTCAAATTTATGCACATATGGTAGAGATGCGTGTCAAATATTAGTATTGTTACTTTGGCTGTAGGAGTTAAATGTATTTTCTATTAAAAACTTTACTAGATTAGTAAAGAGACTTTCAGATTTAGATTATTTGATACCAGACTTAAAAGGCATATGTATGGCCTGGAGCAGAGGAGAGTCAGAGGGGACATGATCCAATTGTTTAAATTTATCAAAATGAAACATATTAATGGATTAAATTTTTGCACAGAAAGCAAGACGAGGGGTCCTTGTTTTAAGCTATTCATATCTCAGGCTACTTAGAAATTAGGAAAAACTAGTACTTTGGTAGGGTTGTGGGCACTTGGAACTGCTTATCGGAAGAGGCGGCAATGGGCAAGGGGGTGGATAGCTTTAAGAGGGCCATTGATCTTTATTCGGGACTAATTAATTGACTAGGACCAGCCTAGCTGGGCCCAGAGCCTGTTTCTGGTTGTTACATTTGTATTTGTGTTATTTACTTGCGCAAAGTGGACATTAAAGCTCTTATGATTTCAAAACAGATTAAATCTGCCATTGATCTGTTCACTAGTGGCAATTTTTCAGTTTTTAATTGAAAACTGTACAACAGTATGTATTTTAAAATGAATTAAAACCATTTTTCCCTTTAAGATGAAGAAAATTCCTCTCAAAGAAATTATGCAAGAAATGAAAGAAATAGAAGAAAAACAGAGAGAGTACGAAAGACAAGGTCGAGAAATAGAGCTTCTAATTCGAGATAGAGATAAAGGTAAAAGTTATTTTTAAATGGAAATTCATTTTACCTTTATATCTGTATTTTATATTTTTATTTTATGTTTTCAAAGTACATTTTAGAACACTTTTAGGAACACATTTAAGAGCATTTTTTGAACACTAACACATGTCCCTTCGTATAGAACACTTTTTACGACACTAAAAGACCATTCCTTTGATATACTGTCACTTGCGATAAAAAAGATCACATTTTCAATGCTTCATTTAAATAATTTCTTTTGGATGAAATGAGACATAAAATTTTGTGTTTTGGTGTCCAAGACTACAATCTAAGAATAACCAGATATGAAAAATTTGACTTTATGACTGTTTATTAGTGAATGAATTCATGTTTCCTTTAACCCTAGTATGTTTCACTTTTCCCTAAACATAAATGGAAACACCAGATCTTTTTCATAAAAAGATTGATGTAGGTAAATAATCACACTATACACAGTCAGATTAGAAGCTCAAGAAGTCCTACACCAACAACACTCAATCTGTGGCATGTAGGGCGCATACTACTGAATCCTTCAAATTTAATCTGACTTTTTTTTTTAATCATACATAAAATTAAATTGTGCACTGAATTTATGTAGAAACATTCACAAAAGTAATTTACATAAAAATTTAGTCTTCCAAAATCATAAAGAAAATATGATACACATATAGATGAGTTGCAATTGGCGTGGTCTCTGGTCTGTACAGGAACTAACTATAGCCCTGCCTGGGCCCTGATCTTTAATTTTAAAGGGGCCCAAAAAGTCTCTAAGGGTAAAATTATTTATGCAGAATAATAATAATAATAATAATTATTATTATTTTAACAAAAGTTTAAAAGTATTGTTTTAGGTATATCCAAAGACCCCTTATTTTATAATTTCAATCAATACCTGCAAAAAGTAAGTAAATAAATAAAACTTCCAATTAATCAATCAGTCGAAGTGTTGGTTTTGAAGGGGAGGCTGAATGAAAGCTCAGGCTAAAGGTCTGTATACAGTTTGAAAAAGAAAATGCTGCTTCATGGCATCAATGTTTACCAGAAGCAACTGTTGCTTGCAACGGAGTGAATAGTTTTGAGAGGGCTTTTGATCTTCTTTGAAGATTGAAAAATTGACTGAGACCAGCCTAGCTGGGTCCAGAGCCTGTTGCTGGTTGTCAGTTTTGTATTTGAATTGTATTTGTGTTATAAGAAATACCATTTATGTTTCAATTTAAATTATAGATGTTTTTTAGTAATGGTGTGTTGTCATCCATACTGCAACTTTAACTTTTGTGTACAGAAAGCAGGGTTGGCGGGAATGGTACCCAATGGTTTTTTTTTTTTTTTTTCTTTTTTGAAAAAAATCCATTTAAAAACTCCCATTATTTAGCCCACTTTTGGGTTTTTTAAATTTTCTGAGAAGTTTTTTAAAATATTAATTAATTTAAATACTTTCACAATTTAAACTTATTTTGTAATTGTTCTTCACCACAGACAATAGACATAAAAAAATGAATTCTGAACTTTAATAGTATTTCTTAACATTTAATGGCATTAAAAAAATACTTCAAAGATTTTAAATAAATGTATATAACTTTTTTCTTTATTTGGTCATTAAATAACTCAAATCTTGACTAAGTCCTGTCACGTCTGATTTTCTCAATATTTGTAGATTGTACAGAGAAAACTACTCTAGCTAAAAGGCTTTCATGTGAATTATTTTCTGCAAACCAACAGGTTACACATTTCAAATAAACAAGGTATATTTTTTAGAAATTAACAGGTTTTACAAACAGTCGGAAAAAAAACGGAATAGGATGTACAGTATTTTCATTACCTTACGAAAAAGTTTAATATTTCTTACATTGTACACAGAATAAGAAAAACAGGCAACATAAAATTCAAAGAAATGTCTTGATTAAGCTGGAATTCAGTAAAAAGGGATTTAAACTTCTTGAGGTTCTACAGTAGTTTTGCATTACAAAATGAAATACAATTAAGTAAAATTCAAAAAAAAAAAAAAAATGTAGTAATTAGAAACGAACAATAGTTTATCTCTCGAGAAGTAACTTTGCCTTAACTGTTGATAATCATGGAAACTAAAAAATCTGAAACTTCACCATTCTTGGGTTTCGTCATATTTTATACTTTTCTTTAGAAAACGCTGAATTTTCCAGGTTTTTTTTACCCCAAGACAATTTTTGTGCTTTGTCCATATACTTATGCTACAATATGCTACAAGTACCCACATTTTCTATAAAAAAAGACAAAAAAACCCACATTTCTTTAAAAAAAAACCCTCTTTAGTTGGGTTTCTTTGGGCTTTATTTAAGAAAACCCAAAAAATCCTGGGTCCATGGGCTTTTTTAAAAAAAACCCGAGTTTTTGCCAATCCTGACAGAAAGCATATATTGTTTAGGGCATGAAATCCATCTTATAACATTAATTTATCGATTTTTCATATTCCAGATGAAGAACCATCTGTTGAGGAAGAAGAATACATAATGCAGCTGTTTGAATTAGTTAATCAAAAGAACGCTCTTTTCAGGAGGCAAGCGGAATTAATGTATATGTAAGTCACATTTTTAACTATTTTTCTTTGTTCTTCAACATTTTACTTCTGTGACTGTTTTCTAAAAGTTTCATTCTCTTTACTTTTGTTGTTGAATTTTTTTATGATGAATTTGATTAAGACTGGGTAAACAGGGCTGTTTAAAGGCTTTCTACCGTTCTACGGGATAGTGAATAATGCTACCCTGCTTTAAAATTGTAATTTTTTTACAATTTACTCAAGTGCAGTAATTAATAATAATGAAATCCTTCTAATTAAAATTTTATGGTATTTTGCTGTTTTTCGTTTAGATTAACAATTTATTTATTTTTCAAGTGTCCGGAAAAGTTTTTAGGATTGGGAATTGAGGTAGATTAGCCTTCGGTATATCACTCATTATGATGTGTTGCTCTTTTTTTCTGTGTCCCAAAATATTAAAGCATTTAAAAAAAAAATCTTGCTTTAATCCTCGACATGCAGCTCAGTTTTTATACTTTCCAGTCCTGAAGTACGGGTCGATATTTTTCATATTTTCTTACATATATTGCAATTTACATCTTTATCAGTTCTTTTGAAATAATACAAGAATTTTATTAGCTTTTGCATTTACAAACAGTACATAATATGGCGCCCGCTATTTCAGCGGGCAGGTTTTATAAGGTAATAAAATAATGCAATATTTTTATTTTCAGGTAACAATAATTTTTAACCATTTATCTTGGTAAAATGATACAGAAATTTTGTAATAAATCAGAAAAATTGAGAGAAAAATTTCAGTTTACTTTTCTTAGAATGCACAAAATAAAAGTGAAAAAATAAATAAATAAAGCAAGGCTATGTAAGACGAACTTACAAATACACAGAAAAACAAAAATGAAATCATGCAGGAGAATAGAAATTTCTGAACCCTTCAATGCCATCTAGCAGCAAAAATAAGCATAAATGGCTTTTTTAACTTACCTGGGGAAATAGCGAGATCAGTATTAAAATAAGGGGGGGGGGATTCATAGCCCACTATTTTCAGGTGACCCGTAGTCAGGGACGAAACTGATTCCCTGCTCAAACCGCGAGACCCGTACACGGAGGATTAAGTTTGAAACCATGTATGAAAATATATGGTATTACTCAAAGCAAGACATTTTTTTTTTATTTTGTCAATGAAAAAAAGGAATTATTAATTAATTTATTCTTCTGAATTCGCTGGAAAAGCAGCAGCAATATCTGTCATCCAAATGTATATACCCACAGAATATTTCAGGTTAAGATGGTTTGCAAACTACTTGACATTTTCTTTTGTATTGATACTAAGCCCTTTACAATGAGTGAGAGATAGCAGGTAGGTGTCATACTGGCCTGCCAGCAATTAGAAGAAAACATACGCCCTTCTCCGACTGGTTTTTAGTACAGAAAAGATTTATGCTTGGTTGTACAAGCCTGGATTTGCATCAAAGAAAGGAAGAATGGTTTGGACGGCCAAAAGAGTTTTCTGGAAACAATATGGTTACTTTTACTTCTCACATCCTTTCTACAGCAAATTGAAAGCCTACTGGGGAGTAATAGGGTATTGGAATGTTCATTCTTATCTTGAGGTAACTAAAAAAGATCATCTTCATTCGGCATTTGATGCTTGCACCTTTCTGACGCTGACTTTTATTTAAATTTCAATCCTGTTTAAATTTTAATACGTGAGATAGTACATTTGTGAACTACATCACGACCTTTTGAAAATCATGTCAAAAAGAACGAATGCTAATTTACTTGTATGTTGGATAAATAACTATTTTTAAAGACCTCGGTTATATTGCGTTTTTTCTTTGTCCCTCGAAAAGGGTGATATAACGAGTGGTTACTATATTAAAACCATTTTACCTTAATTAGTTTTAACTGAAGAATAATACTTTGTCTCTGTAATTTCAATTCCATATTAATTTTTTATTTTCAGCATTACTTAAAGGAAACACATAATGCATTGAAAATAAGCCTACTCTTTAACACAATAAACTAATAGTTTGAATTATATTTCATGGTTTGTTTGCATAGTATGCTCTCACATATACACTAGAACTGGCTATGATGACCTTAAAAATGGTTGAAATGGGGGACGACTATTTGCAGAACCGTTAGCACCTTATAATGAGAGTATTTGCTCTCTGGGCATTTATTTATGATTGAATAATGTTTATGATTTTTTTTGCATACAATCAGTTATGATTATAACAATTATTTAATGTTTAAAACCACTAGTATAGTGAGAAAAAGTGTTGCTTTTACAAATACTGTTGACTCCCGCTACAACGTGATTCGACTTACGCAAAATGGCTATAATGTAAATTTTTCACGAGTGACGAATTTTCGAGTTTAAGCAAATTCCTCGCTTGCAACTTGAAAATACTTGGAAAGAAAAAGTGGTGCTAAATGTCGATTTCATTATCGGCTACTAAATATTGGTTTCATGAATGTGCTTCCATACTTTTAGTATCACTGACTGCGAAAGCTCCCAGACCACACTGGTCTAAACAGCACTCTGTTAGTGTGTAAAAGTAACTGCTTCACACTTTTCATTAATTTTTTTAAGTTCAAAATCTGAAATATGATGAAATATTATGGCACCTAAGCATGCTGTTTCATTTGAAGTTGGTGAATATGGAAAGAAAACGAGAAGGTTTGTGACAATTTAAGAAAAGGTAAACATTCTTGATATGCTTGAACAACTAAAAGGTGCATCGAAGGTTATCACAAAAATTAGGTATCAGTGAATCTTCCATACCTACAATTAAAAGTCAATCAAAGGTAATTTTAAAAGTTCAGAACTTCGTTTTAATATGAAGCTTGCAGGGTAGTTTTAAGCAAAATGCAAACAATATGAAATTGGAAGCTGCTCTCATGTTGTTGATTAAAGAAACCCTGGAAGAAAAGTGTTACCATCGACGTAAACTTTAAAAAAGTAAATTCAAAACAACTGAATTTAAAAATATATTAGGATGACAATCTGATTACTCAGCGTAAATCATCATCTTCAATTTTTAAGTTTAATTTAGCTATTGTATTTACTGTACATTACTGTTATAGTGTAGCGCTTTATTATTACTACATACTGTACATACCGTACTGCTTTATTTTATGTCTCTCCCCCCCCCCCCCCCCATTGATAATTGATTTTATGCATCGTAACAGTACTTTATGTCGAATAATGCAGCTTTTTAAAAAATACATCAAAAATTCGGCTCTTTATGTAAGAAACGGTGTAATATATAGATAATAATTGAAAAAATTGTTTGAGAGTTGTTTAAAATTGTGTAAAATAATTGGGTATGTTAATAAAAAATTCGTATACCCACCCTTTTTCACAATGTGAAATTTTGGCTTACACAAGGGGTCTTGAAACGCATCCCTCGCGTAAGTTGAGATTCGACTGTAACTGAATTTTTTTCACCCAAGTCACAGAAAAAAATTAAATCCTTTATAATGTATAATGTGCATCAAATTGAATGTAATAAATATTTTAGAACATGTACTTGAATTAAATAAAATAATTTAAACTAACAGCAATAGAGTTTTTCACCACTGATGCTGCTAATTGCTATTACAAGGGTAGCCATCTTCGCTTCTTGAACCCCCTCAAATCCCTTCTCTCCCCAAAGAACAAGGATCTATCCCTGAAAGAGACTACTAATCCTCCTATCACTTCATGTAAATTATTGTTATGATTCATAAAGTTATAATAATTACAAAAACCTATTCGACATTTTTATCTATATGTTTATTTTTGCATAACTGAAGCTCCAAAGAATAAGCATCTTATTTTTATAAATTTCCTTGAAATTTTGGTTTTTGACCTTTTGCCACCTTCAAGAATCAGCTTCCCAACGACGTAGTTCTACCTGTGGTAGAAATGACCTTGATGGGAATTGTTCTAGGCCTTGAGAAATAACAGCGATTCAAATGGAAAGATTGCCAAAGAATTTTTTTATTTTTACTTTAGTAGCATGAGCATATGTAGATTAATAATGAAATATGTTATCAGTTGCAAGTTATTTAAGAACAGGAATACCTTGTACTGTCTGACCATCGATTACATGGAAAGACTAATATCCGGTTTATAGGGGGAAATGGACTATTATATGGGCATATATTAGTTTATAGGGGTGCTAGTTGGTTTGTTATAAATGTGTACTTTTGCCTCTCTATTATTTAGCCCTAGTTTTGTCAAAATGAAAATTTGCTCTCAGCAACATTTTTTTAAATCTAAAGTATATTCGATTTATATTCTCACGGCAAAAATTAATTGATTTATTTATTCACAACAAAGTTTTGAGCTTACCGTTTTGTTTTACGTTCCTGAACGAAATGAAAATATTTTCTTTTCTTTTTGTTGTTTCCATGGTAACTATTTTTGTTTTCCCTTATTTTATTTTAGAGAATGCAATAAATGAATGAGACACTAGTGACATTATAAAACGCATGCATCAAAATTCCATCGTTATTTTCCTTTCTACCCTGCTAGATTCATTCAGATGGAATAGTCTTTACTTGGCAGATTGCCAAATTACATACAATCCGTGCTCAAACAGTACTGTATTTGTTTTTAATGAGGCCATTAATTTTTGCAATTGGTGCAGAGATTTTCATTAACTTCAAAATTGATTTAGTTGAGATTCTTTTATTCAATTTCATTAATTAAAAGTGTCTTGTTTGAAAATTTTGTTTCAATTTTTCATAATTTCACAGTGTCAGTTATGCAATATTGCTCTACAAGCATTTTATTTATTTATTTTCAGAAAACGATCTCAGCGTCTTGAAGAGCAACAATATGAGATTGACAAGCAACTGAGGATTTTAATGGAGAAACCAGGTTATTATAGCACCAGTTTTTACTTAATTTGTTTGAATAATATAGTTTAATTAGGAATGTTTTACGAAATTCATTTTTTGAAAATAAATGTTTACTTTTTGAAATTTATTTTTTCATAAGTGGGGAAATGAAATGTAATAAACCTATTCACAATCAGAAATGAGTGACATTCATATTTTTGGGCAAAAAGTTTTTTTTTTTTTAATTGGGTTATTAGATTTTTGTAACGGATTAGTTACAGACTAGTGAAAATATAGGGGTTTTAATACTATTGATAGAAAAGGAGTTCATTATTATTCAAAATTAGAGTAAGACCACCATTAGATCTAACTGGAAGAATAGTATAATCTGAGTTTGTTATTACATATAAAATCTGTTGCTAAATTATAAGCTCTTTATTAGGTATCAAAACTATATTAGTTAGCAGAATACATTTATTCAAGACCAGTAAGCGGCTCTATTATAACAGCGTCAATAATATTACCTGCCTACTATGTGCCTTGACTGTAACTTGATTTAATCAGTAGTTACTTATGAAATTTTCTTCAATCAAAATTTCTAAATTTATGGACAATTTGGGAAATGTAGTTTTACAGTGTGTTTAACCCATAACAGGGGACATGCCATCTCACAGACCGCTCAAAAGTTCATCCCACCACCCCTATTTCATTTTCAGTCCAATTGAATGGTTTTTTCCTCCAATAGGTTTTTGTTTTGTGACCTTGAACACCTTCCTTGCTTATCAGTATCTTCTGGAACATGCATTTGGTTTAAATTTCATTGCATTCTTTAGAAGCGGTCTGTGAGTCCCCCTTCAGTGTTACAATTTTCGGCAGTAGTAGGCATGGCTCTTAATGTTACAACTGCGGATATAGGTTAATTTATTTTATTGCGTTATGTGTAAGAGATGCAAAATATTCTAGATGAAGTTGAGATTTGCTTGAAATCTTCACAAAAGTTACGCAATGACGTTCTAGGGACTGATTTATTCCTGAAAAAATGGCTCAAAATACTAATAGTTAAAAAGCTATTCAGTAAGTTACCGCCCTATAGCCAGGGCTAAGGCAGAAATACATTAAATACACCGCCAGCTCCGTCAATTGTAGCCGAGGATTGCAGTTTCGTGCTTATTAGCAGTGCTAATTCTGTATTAGCTACCAGTCTTGGCTTCCTTAAGAGGTTTTCCACCTCCAGCTCAGTCACTTTCCTATGCCGGGCTGCTGAGTGCTAATAAGCACGAAACTGCAGTCCTCGGCTGGAATTGGCGGAGCTGGCGGTGTATTTCATGTAGTTAAAGGACTGTCAAAATTTTCCCGTAACGTGATATAATCAATTTTCTGGTACTAAAATGTTTTGCATATATTAAACAATTAAAACAAAATTGTTAATTGATAATAGATTCATTTGTATTACAAGTAGTAAATTATTTACTGCAGCATATGATTTTTCTCAAAATCTTACGGCTCTTGTTAAATTTTTTCAAAAAAGATATATTTCTATTCAAAATTTTAAAAAAAAAAATTCATGCTAATGTAAGTGCAAAGAATATTTAAAGGAAATTACAGGAATGTATCTTAATTACACGATATTTAAAAAATTTGAAAGTAGAGCAGTCTCTGAGTCCTCATGTCCTCTTTTATATCCTACTTTTTCACCTCCCCTGTTACAGGTTAAGTGTATGTACTATTTAAAGGACAGAAAAATTACATATTGGAAATTGATGCAGAAAAATTCTCATAAGAGCTTTTGCTCTTATAAGCAATGTATATTATAAAAAAACGTAACTGTATTTTAGAAAAAAATTAAAGCTTTTTTAAATGTTGCATAACTTTTCATATACAGTCGAACCTTCATTTATCGAACTTCCACATAGCAATATTTTCTATATATCGAAAATTTCTATGTTTATTACATAGAAAAATTGCTTCTATACATCGAAAAAATCTCTATATCGAAAATTTTTTCGAGACATTCGTAGATTTTTATTCTACTTCAGACTGTTTATCTCACAAAAAATGAAGGTTAGGGGAGAATATTACGTTCACTAAAGGTTGCTACAATATTTAGAAGGAATCTGGGGTTGAAGGTTCACACCCCTAGATAGGTCGTTGTTCCGTTCTGGAGTTCTTAAATTCCCTCAAGTTTATTTCAAATCTAAGTTGTAACCAGTAACACTGTAAAATCAATTTCAAGTTATCCCTTTTGTCTGTTGATTGTCATTCCTAGTCTTTTTAGCTTCAGTAAAAATCATTCAAGTTAAGTAGATTGATTTTTTACTTTTCTCTCGATTTCATTGTCAAAATGAAACGCCCCTAATGTTGCAGATGAAGTTAATTGCCGAAGAATTAAGATGTATGATTGCGCAAAAAAGTAATTTCTGTAAATTTTTTAATTATCAACTTTTATTTAATTCGATGCTCGTATAAATTAAAGATTGGGCTTTATACACAAAAATTAGCTTTAATTTTAGTATTTTAGGAGATTTGTACGATAAAGTAAGATTGTTTCTATATATCGAAATTCCCATTTATCGAATTTTTTTCCGGCAATTTGCTACTTCGATATATGGAGATCCGACTGTATATACATATTTTTTTTTTACATTTTTATTCTTCAACCAGATTTTACAAATTATTTAGGTCTTTTTAAAACCAAAATCATGAAGCCCTTTAACTTGTAAGACTGGTTAGATGAAATATTTTTGCTGAAGTTCAGCTATTGAAATTTTACAGTTGGTTATTTAATGTTACATCTATGTGTTTCAGATTCCGAGAAAACTGCGGAAGATCGACTAAGAGAAGAAGAATTAACGATGGAGCTTATTGATATCGTAGATCAGCGAAACTCAATTATTGATAGTATAGAAATGGATAGGAGAAGGTTTGGTTGATAATTTACTAGATTAATTTTTCGATAAAAATATTTCCTATGTATTTTTTCAAGAAGTTAATTTTAAATTTTTTTTAAATAATACTATGCAAATAGGATAACTAGAATGCTTGATTTACAAAATTATAGTGCTTGTTTAGTGTGTGGTACAAAATGTAAGTTTAAATGAACATATTTACTGATATATATTTTATTTTTAGTTTTTTTATACTTACATTACTTTTTACATTTACTTATTACACATATATGCTAATGTACATATATTTTGTTTACGTAAATACATGCTTCCTAAATATTTATTTAAAAAAACGTTCAGTAACATATTTGTTCTTTTAAAAGATAATTTTGAAGAGATTCAAAATGTTTAGTGCTGTTAAAATAAATTTGTTGAGAATATTTGTTTGATATATTTTAATTTTTATTTTTATACATTTCATGTGCAGAGAAATTGAAGAAGATGTTAGTGTGCAAGTACAGCTTGAAATTAAAAATGGTATTGATTTTAAATTATATAGCTTGCAATTTTTACTAATTCATCTCTAATCATTTTATATTCTGTAGTTAATTAACTATTGCTGTCAAAAAAGCATGAATGTTTGTGTGTGCAATTTTTTCTTTTACTTTTTTTTTTTTTACTATTTCATCCTTTTGAGAGAAAAAATACTAATTTTAGTTCCAATTCTCATCCTCTAATGATCGTAATTTGTTATGAATTTTGATTTGTATTATTATTATTATTTTCATTTAATTAGTTCATTGTTGATCTATTAATTTTTAGACTTTTAATTAATTAAATTTATGTCTGAACAGTAAGTTTAGGCTAAATTTTAAATTTTTTCTGTTCTTCAGTAGTTGAGTACTTTCATTCTTATTTGTAGATATATTTCAAAAATTTTGTAGATATATTTCAAAAGTGTTAAAAATTGCCATACATTTAAGGTAGATTCTTTCTATTAAGTTGAACACATTATTGACACATTTTTTGCATTTTGGTGCTTAAAAAGAAATAATATTATACATTAGTTTCATTATTTCTATTTAAATTTATTTCGTACATGCCAACATTTCCAAAAAAAAAAAAAAAAGAAGAAAAACTTGATTACAAAGGAATTACTACGATTAGTTTTTTCAATTTTTGGCTTTCAGGTGGCTAATTGATGTTTATTGTTTTTCTTATGATTGATGAAATCCTCCCCCCCCCCCCCCCCACACCCGTATGCCTGCCAGGCAGATGAAATTTTTGAAATTAATTTAAGTATAAAATTTTTTATACAAATGTTGAGTTTGTTTTTATAAATTTATTCACCAAAAAAGATGAAGCTTGAAAAGTCTTCTTTTAATTCTAATGAGTAGAACTTCTGTTTCAGAAAAAAATGGTCGAACCTCGTTAAACCTCTCTCGGAAAAACCACCACCCTTTCAGTTGGCCAAAAGAGGTGGTGGAAAAAACGTTCTATATAGGAATGCTGTACAAATTCCCTTCTTAAGGGATCACAGTACCTTTCAAACATTTTTTTTTAAATTTAAGTAAGTTTTATATTTCTTTGAAACCATAACATGTATACTTATTTCTTAACCAATAATTTATTTTAAAAATTTAGAAATATTGTCTACTTTTTAAAAAATTTAAAAAATTGAAGAAAATTTCAATTTTTTGAAAAAGGTTTTTTTTATTTTTGCACTAATTTAAAAAAATTTCTCTGCTAAACGATTACTATAATCATCTCTAAAAATCTGTGCAGTCATTTGCTTATGAGTTTATTAGAAAATTTTCTGTGATTGATTATGTAAAAAATCAAAGTTCTTTTTTTTTTTTTAATGGTTTTTAAAGGTTTAACATGCTCTAAACATTTGAGTAATTTATAAAATGCTTATCCAATGCACAGTTTTGTCAAGTATGTTATCCCAATTGCAAAAAGTATTACTTTAAAGCTGTATCTTTAATAGAAAAAAATCCTTAAGGATTCTAATGACATGAAAACACAAAAAAAAAACATCATCGAGAAAAAGCAATTTAAAGTTTTTCTTTTGCATAAGAACACATAGAGAGCATGGCCTAAAACCACTCATAACTTTTTAAATATTTGAACTAAAGCAATAAAACTTTTTCCCTGTGTTCAGAATAGGTTTTAGTTTTGAAATAAGCAATAAAAATATTTTTGATCGTTTCATCATTTTTGAGGTACTGTAACCCCTTAAACCATCAGCCGCCACTTTTACACAGGAACTGCATACTCGATAGGATAATATTACTCTTTAAACAGCCATCTTGAAAGACCATGCCAAACAATTCAAACTTAGAGATAAGCCATTTAGAATAGTGAATGCCCATGACAAGGCACAAAAGGAAATCATGAAATGTTACATGCATATGCAACTAAGCCCCATTCAAATTCACTTATATTAGCCACTAGGTACACCAGGTAAAAATGTTCAGCTTTCTTATCTCTTATTCTGTTTAATCCACCCCTGCAGCACAAAGTCCCCAAGTTTCCAACATTTCCATGAATTTTTAAGTTGATCTTATCAGCCCTCCCACCCCTTTCAACCTTTTCAATTTGACATTTCGCTAGGAATCAGCTATGAAAGAATTCATTCTTTACCGTTTTTGTGTTCCGATTGAGGAAAAGGGGGGGGGGGGGGTTTGAGGCTTAACCTGTAATTGATGTGTGCAGGCTTCAACAAATGACAGTTCGTATCATAATTCTGCAACATCGTCTGCTCTTGCCTCGTTCTGCAAAAAATGTCGAAAGCAATCTGAAACAGGCACAAAAAAAAAAATCTAATTTGGGTGTTTCAGAATAAAGTAAATCCGCAAGTCATCAATTTGTAGCTAATAATTTTGAAACTTCTAGTGGGAAAAAGTAGCCAAAGAACAAACCGTCAGTGACAGATAAACCAATTGCTGTTTTTTTTTTTAATTCATTTGAAACAAAGAATGTATGCTTTCAAATGTATTTTCATGAAAATATGCATTTGTACAGGATCAGGGAAAACTCATTGAACCGCCACCCTCAACTTCTGCCAGTTTTCTGTTCGTCACTTAGGTTGTCGGTTTAACGAGGTTTGACTGTAGTTAATTTGAAAGTACAGTGCAGAACCTTTTATCCGGGAACCATAAAACCGGGAAACCAAAAAACTGGCAACCTATTGCCGATTTTTCCCGCCATTTTTAAATATTCCCCAATTTTTGAATTTTTGAAAAACTAAGCAGTTTTTTGAAATACCTAAAAGAATATTGAGCGGTTTCTTAGTAAATACCATATTACCCATCTATAATTCTGGAAAATATTTACAAAAACGAACTTCAGAGGGTTATCCTTAACACGGGGCAACATTTCCGAAATATTTTCATGAATTAAAAAGTAATTTTCGTGTTTTATTCCAACTGAATGCTAAAGAAATTAATATTTTCATTCTAATGCAATATTTTATTGAATAATCTCTAATTAAAGCCGTTTGGAGCATAAGTGATGTCGGAAAAGCGCGGGAAACACTGAAAACCAGATTTGCGAATTTTTTGTATAGTTGATGGTGGAATATAGAAATCGTTAAACGCAAGACTCATAAATCAAATTTCTATTGGTATGAACTTAATGCAAAAGCAATAGTTATCAATAACTACCGTAATCGCAAATACCAAACCTTTACAAAGAAATTTTTTTTTTAAAGTGTGTCAAGAAAACAAATTTTTTTCATATACTATAGTAGAAAAATTGCACATTTATGTTCAAAAACTTGTTGCTTGCCCTTCCCTTTTTTTTCTTTTGTTTTAAAACATGGAAAAGGGGGGGGGGGGTTCCCCCTTTTCAAAGTAAATGTGAGGGTCTCTCAGGTCTTATGGATAACTTTCAATAATAAACATTTCTGAACCGTTTTCTTCTTATTTTAATATGTATTACTATTTATTATAGTAATTTAAGTTTCATAAACAAACGGCCAATAGCGCTTTTTAGCGATCCAGAAAACTGGGAAATTCAGATATCCGGGACAGCGATGGTCCCGAACTCTCCGGATAATTGCTTCTCTACTGTATCATCTTAGTAAAAAGTGCTGTAAGCCTAGCTCAATACCTCTTTTAAATTTTACTGGCATTATAATTATTATATTGAATTGAACTTGTTTTTATGTTATTGAATGTAAATATATATGTGTGTGTGTGAAAATGTGCAAATGTATGCTTTCATTATTCTCATGCACCATTTTTCTTTTAACAAACTCTAGTGTCATCTGGGATAACTTTTGGATCATTTTTGATTTTAGATTTGTTTGGTATTTTACTTTTTATTTTTTATTTATGCTTATTAAGTTATTTTCAGAACTTAACATTTCTTTGCACTAACTCATTTTAACACTTAACATTATAACCATTTGCTAATTTTGTTTGCTTTTGCTGGTTTTGCTTTTGGTTTTCTTTGGTTGTTGGGTTTAGTTTGCCTTTATCAGGTGATACATTACTTTCCTAACAGGTGACTTACCAATTACAGCCGAAATTAAAGAGAAAAGTGGGAAAAAGAAAAAAGTTAAAGTAAAAAAAGAAAAGAAGAAAAATCAAGAAAATGGTTCCAGTGAGTCTTCTAAAAAAGGAACTCTTAAGAAGAAGATCTTTAGTAAAAAACAAGCATCCTAGTTTTTCCAATGATTAATTTTCCTAGAGTCAATGCACACAATTTTAAACTTTTGTTTTCCTTTTTCTTAAAAAAAAAAATTGGCTTACAAAACTTTTTCGTCTGATATTTATTTTATTAGATTGAATTATTCCTCAGGAATAAGCTAAGGTTATAGATTGGAAACTGTCAGCTTCCAAAAGATTTATATGAAATAAATGTGTCTGTGCTTTGTTTTAAAGCCCTTCATATTACTTAATTACCATATACAATTGGATTGTGGAAATGTTTTTTCCATTACATTTTCAAAGTGATATTTGATCATTGGGTTGGCTTTCATGATTCAAGTGTATAAGATTAGATTACAGAGAATGATGAAATGTTTCAAATGAATCACATTGTTTTTCTGAAAAAAAAATTTGTCAAAATTTTTTCCTTAAATAAAAAAAAAAACCTGCCTATTTATTTACAGGAAATGTTAGCACTTCTTATTATTTATTTTTATTTTACTTACAGTAGTACTGCTGAAAACATTTCTAAACTGCTCTTATTTTTAATAGTAATTTAAAATAGTCAATTAGATATGTATTGTTTTTTAAGCTATTTTTTATAAACTCCTAATCTTTGAAAAATTATCAAAAAACTATGAGTAATGAAACTAAAATTCGCACAAAAACGAACATTTTAGATTTGTTTCGTTATATTTGTGTCTGTGTGTTTGCTTTATTTTTAATTTTTGTTGTTACTGTTTTACATAAATAATGTGCCTTAATATGAAACAAAGCTAAAATTTTCATTTTCATAACCCTTAAAACTTACATTGATATAAACTTGATATTTCTCGTTTTGCTGCAAATCAAGTAAAATCAGTAAGGTCTTTTAATTTTGTATATGCGCATTTCTGTCTGTAGCAAGCTGTGCTACTTTTAATTATTCCTTGAAAAATTCATGTATATTTTTTATCTATGTTATCATTATTATTCATTAAGTTAATTAATTCTGTTATAGTATATGTGTCTAATGAAATTTCTTGATTATTTTCATTGGTAATGTAAAAATAAATTTCTATAAAAAAATAATTCTTTAATTTGTGATTTTTCAAAACATTCCTGAATTTAATTCACAATTAAATTATTTAAATTATGAAATTTAATTTATCTATTTTAATACTTTTGTTTGTTGTTTTTCAAATTAAATTAAAAATTGCACTTATAAGTAACTGAACTATGTGTAACACATTTTTTAATGTAATGCAGCAAATATGTATGTTAAATTATTATGAATTATTTCTTCTGAGTTTAAGAGAAGTTATAAGTTTTTGTTACTGAATTATTTAAAGTTGATTTTGACATTCCTTTTAACCTTTTTTATAAATTTTATAACTTTAATAAACTGATTTATTTTTTATAATATTAATTTTTTTTTACTTTCTTCGTAATTATTGATATTTTCAACTTTTATTTATGCAGCTCTTTTGTTATCAAGTTTGGAAATGTAATTTTTTGTTTTCTTTTTTCTTATAATTTGCTTGAACTTATATTTCAAAACCCATGGCAAATCAAATGCCTCACATTCTTCAGTTTTTTCTAAATATTAGATGGAAATGGGGAGGGTATATCTTACTTTAAAAGCCTATTTTTTGTTTGAAAACTGCAATAATATTGGTGTGTAATGTAGAAAAAATTTTTTGAACAAAATTAAGCATAAAAATGACATTTTTGCTTTGTGAATACTATGTCTGAAGTTTGTACTATAAAACTAGATTTATGAAGCCTGAAAATGAAACTTAAAAACCGGTGATGCCCCCCCCCCCCCCCAATACCATGAAAACTTACCAAAATGCATACCCAGCCCGCAAATAAAATTTTTAAAAACCTGTAAAAACAATCTCCCTAAAAGTTTCAATGCCACTATTACCACCCCACCCCTGTAAAAAATACAACACTTGTGCACTAAAAAAAAAACAACTTTGTTTGCTAAAAATTTTCCATTAAATATTATATTTCCCTGCACTAAAGAAAGGTTTCTTGCAAGTTTTTGCCTTACAATGTACGTTGCCTTTAGTGTGTTGTCGGTGCTAAAATAATGAGTCGCCATTTAGGGCATATGTCATTTATCGCAAATGGAATATTAGTTGTGGTTAAAAGGCTCTCAATTTTGCATCAAGCTTTTAGGGGCATTATTTTCTGTTTTGTCCCTGGACTGAAAAACCTATATCCTTAGAGTTGTGCAATAGAAAACACAAAATTGAGACTAAGTAAAGGCATGGAAATTTTTGTAGTGTTCGCCAATTTAAAGTTATTTCCAATAAACTAGTGGCAGAAGTTGAAGGGAGCGTGTGCGTAGAAACATTTTCGCCTTTTTATTCTAGGAGTTTTGATCGTTTTTATTTCATTTAATATGCTCGAATAAGATACAAAAAAATAATGTTTAGTTTCAAAGTATATTACTGTAACCTGTTTTTTTCCTTCATAAATGAGACAGTGAGAAGAAAAGGGATGTAAGTGAACATTTTCAAGTTTTGAATAAAACATGTTTGAAGTTCCGGTCCTATGTAGGCTTTTATTGAAAAGTTTTTCTGAACCATGCTATATAGCAGCACCTACAGGGCTATTAGTACTACAGGGTGCGGAGAAAGTTCCCACAATTTTATTAGATATTTCAATAGGCTGTAACTAACACATAATTCAACAAATCAACCATTTAAAGCAATAAAAACTCTTTATTGAAACAATAATAATAACATTAAACAAAAAAATCATAACAATTGTTCAAAATTGGCTCCATGGGCCTCAATACATTTACGGAACTGCAGTCTGAAATTGCTGACGATGCTCGCACATGCATCCACTGTTATCTCATTTCAGGCACGCCTCAGAGCCGCTTTGAGCATGTCGACTTTGGCGTATCGTTTTCCCAAGATTTTTTCCTCCAAGATTGACCACACCGAGTAATCCATCGGATTGAGGTTCGGTGAGTTAAATTAGGGAGCCAAACATCCTTGCACCAAAAACCTGGGAACAGATCTTCGCAGACGGCAATCGTCGATCGAGCCGAATGCACAGGAGCCCAGTCTTGTTGGAGTGTGAATCCATCTTGGCCAAAGTGTTATGTTGCCCATGGCCTCAGTATATTGCATGGAACCCGCTGCTGAAAGATTGCAGCATTAATTTTGATGTTTCTCTCAATGAAAACAAGCGGCGTTTTTCCAGTGGCACAAATGCCAGCCACTACAGAGGCTGGAAAGTGACTGTGTCCCATGTTTTTTGCAGCAGCGGTCTTCTTCTGACCCTTCTTAAGCAGTTGGCGACAATTTTGACGGTTATGTGTGGGCTCGATGGTGAAGATCTTCTCATCGGTAAAGAGAACCTTCGAAAGGCGAGCACCAGCAGTCAAGCGAAGCATCCGTCAAACTTTTATCAATCCTTTGTGCTTCATTTTGTCATTGAGGAAGTGGAGGCGATTGATCTTGTAAGAACAAAGTCCCGACTTGTTTTTCACGATGGTTGGGACGCTTTTTTCGCTGATCTCCAGTTCTTTGGCCATCTTTCGCATTGAGCACTCTGGACTGCGACAAAGGATGTTCTGCGCATTCGCTGGAGTCGTTGCAGTGGTTGGACGACCATTCCGTGGACGGTCGGCAGTCCCTCAGTCTCCTTGTAGCGTTTCACAGCATCATAGACTGTTTTACTCTTGAACCCAGTCGTTCGAATAATATCAGCTGTTTTCATTCCCTTCTTGTGTAATTCAACGACAGTAACACGCACATTTTCACGATTCATACCTCACTAACTCAATGAACTAACAAAAAACAAATGATTAAACCTCAAATGCTTTTAATGCCAATTAACAATATGTGCCAAATAAATCGCCAACATACGATTTTAACACCAAAAAAACGTTTTAAACAAAATTGTGGGAACTTTCTTCGCACCCTGTATCTCTTGCCACAAAATGGAGGAAAGGTTCACCTACCATTTGTACTGGTTATCTCCAAATTTGTAATTTTGGCACTTGCATCCCATTGCTTCTCACCGCCTCAAATGTCATTTTAAGATTTTTTCCATGCAACAAACATTTCGGTTAACCTTTCATTCTTTTAAGTTCATAAATTTGTCTTATTTAATCTACAGTAGGCGCCGCTTAATGTAATCACTTTGGGACAAGTACAATTTGATAACAATAACCGAAAAGAATCCAGGAGACACAAAATGATTATTTTTTTATGATTAAGCTTTTCTATCTTTTCCAGCATGGTTTTAATTGTTGTTAAATTTTAATTTAACTTCGCTTTGTTTTCAATCTCGACACAATTCTTTAATAGTTTACAAAGTAATGGTAACAATTGAGATCCTACATCAATGCCTGCAACATGCCCAGCGACTGAATTTTTTTAGGTGCAAAAGAAAGTTTTCTTAGGGGGAGTCTGTGGTTACTGGGGGCGAACTTTCTGTAGCTTCATTCCTTGAAAAAATTTTAACTGCTATTGAAAATCACAAAATGCTACACAGAAAATTAGCCTCGTCAGGATTTGCCTATGTATTTCTGTTAATTAAGGAACAAAAACGGGGAAAAAATAGAAAGTTTATGAAAAAGTGATAACAATAAACGAAGACACTGATTACAATATCTGAATTTTTTTAATGTGTGTTAACATACAAGTGTTCCGGGATTTAGTGATTCTGATAACATTAAGCGAATGATAACATTAACCGTGATCACATTAAGCTGCGCCTACTGTATTTTGAATTATAAAAATATTTTATGGCTTCACGTATTTTTTTTTTTTTTTTTGAAAAGCAGTATTAAAGTCTTGCTCTCTTTGTATTGTTTGCTGTGATTGTAGTCTTTATGATTGCTATTCCTGTTGTGGGTCTTATTAATTATGGAGCATCTGGAAATAATCCACGGAGTACAATGAGTTGTATTTATGCGATAAATTTAGAAACATTTTATTTGCACGGTCTTTCTAGTGTCTATGCTGTCTTGTTTGCTGTCATTTTTTTTATATTGGTAAATATGTGCATGTGTTTTTCACAGCAATTAGACGGCTAAACATTTCTTAGCAATATCTTATGGAATTGAACGTCCAAGCATTGCTTCGTATTTAATTTTAATTGAAAAGCTTTCAGTTATTTTGTTGTCACATTCAGCATACAAACTTCTTGTGTGCAAAATAAAATAAAATCGTACCGAGATGTATGAGTAATATTTTTCGTTTCGAAAAATACCTTTCTTTTCGCAGCCAAAAAATAAGTTAGGTTTTTTTATTTAAAAAAATGTACACTAGTGAACTTAACTCTTGACACTTATCAACTTTTTAAAGATTTTGTCATTTAATATTGTATAATAGATTTATTTATTTCGCTGAAATCATTTATAATTTCTCTAATATGTATGTATTCATTTCATGTGAATATTATATACATATTTTTTTTAATTATTAAACTACAGCAAATGTTACAATAACAATAAGTATTATATAAATTCACAATAATAAATCAATACTTTGTGAGAAAACTATTACTTTTCATTTACCGAAGATCACCCAAATTAACCAAAATTCATTTGATTTTTTTTGTAGTTGGATCAAAAAATAAAATAAAATTTAAAAAATGTAATACTCAAAAGAAATGAATATATATTTGTTACTATAGTTATAAATAAATGATTTAGGGGAAATAAATAAGTGTAATAATTCATTATACAATGCTTAATGATAAAATCTTTAAAAAATTGAAAAGTATCCAGAATTAAGTCCACTCGTGTAGAACTGATCATCAACTCTCATTTACTACTTGACACCTTATGATATCTGAATGTTTGTATCAGGGTCTTTTATACTTAAAATTGACTTTGTGATTTTTTATTAGAGCCATATTTTTTTTTTCTTTGACTTGACGCATACTAGTCAGTTACATTTTAGTTAGATGTATGATAGGTCTGCACGATTGTGTAGAGAATATATTGTAGCATTAAATGAATATAATGTGTGTTATAGAGTTATTGTTAATAAGTGACCATTATAAAAGTATATATTTGCCATTTAAAAATTATTTTTATGGATAGCCGTTGAGGTGAATAAAACTTTTGAAAACTACGAAAGGCATAGGCTTAAGGATTAAACAGTACTTTTGCTATAAAAATGATAAGAACAAAAGTGTTGAGCAGAAAATTTTCTAGTTATTGAAGACATGTTTCAAGGTTAAAAGGAACCCATTTTCAATGAAAAAAAAAAGAGTTGACAAATGAAAGAACATCCAACATACTTACATAGATTAGCTCACTTCTTTTGCATTGAAAATTGGTATTTTACACCCGAAAACATGTGTGAAATCATTTTCAAATTTGTTTTTATCATTTTTGTATGTAGCATAAACTTTGCACATTTTGTGCTTTTTTATCTTTTTAAAAAAGAAAGTTATTTAATGGGGTGGCAGAATGATTTTTTGAAAATGGCCATTTATAATGAGGATACAACAGAAGACCGTTATAACGCACACCTTGGGACCAGAGCTTTTTCATTATACAGGCTTTTGCATTATATAGATCAATTTCACGAATTTTGAAACTAATATTCGGAATATATCTATGTATTAGCACTTCAGAATGAGTTTTATCTGCAATGACTATTAAAGCACCAATATTACAATTAGTTATTCACTAATAAATAATTAACTATCCTGCCCTTCTGCTAGCTTCATGGTTTGCATAACAGCTGCATTTTCAAGAGCCATCTGATATTTTCTTTTTACTGTAAACACTTATTTTCATTTTCAAACTTTGAATTAAGATGGAAAGATAAAAAACTGTTTTAAAATTTAATTTGCCTAACAATTTTTATGTTTGCAAAGCAAAGCAGAGGGAGTTTTTAAACTTCAAAACCTTTTGTTTACTTCTGAAAAGTAGTGCAGTTTATAGAGAATTGCATTATATAGGTTGGCGTTATAATGGTCTTTCTTCTATTGTAAAGTGAAAAATTACGCATACATAAAGTTCAAACTAAAAAGTTGTCTTGATTTATGCTACACTAATGTTGATCATGCATTTTATTGACATTTTACTGCAAAGAATTTTGAACTTATCTTCATGCTATTCACCATAGTTTGCTTTTGCTTTGATTTTAAATAAAATTTTATGTATCGACACCATTTGTATGAAATGTGAAACATTTTATTAATTTAATGCTGTTCAGTGATGTTCATTGTCGATCTCAGTTTTAGAATGAATATATGCTATATTAGACCTCATTAGAGAGTTGCATCAAGTTGGGAGTTTATTTTTATAAAATCCAGGAAAGTGAACTAAAGTTCTCAAAATAAAAGAAATATTTATTATACTTCTAGAAACGTTGCATAGTTTATGCATTTTATGTACTTTTTTTTTAAAGAACTTGCCTCAGAAATTATGTGGCAGCATTGTAAAATCATCTTTTTTTATATATATTGGTTCTGTTTAATTGTTAACTAATGCTTATTTTCAGTTTCTTTTTTCAATAAATTTTATGTATAGATGTCATTTGAATAAAAAGTGAGATATTTCGTTACGTTATGTAGTGCATATATTTGTTATCAACTCTTTACAGTACAAGTACACAAAGTATTTTTCATCTGAAACATATCTCTACAAAGTAACTTATTTATTACTATTTGCTAGTAAATTTTTCTACAGTAAAACCTGTCTACAACGATACTGTTGGGACCTAAAAAATATTGTTATAACAGGATATCGTTACAAACAGTTTGATTAATTATACTGACATTTTGCTGGTACCAAGAAAAATATCGTTAAAGTCAAGTTGATTGTTATCTTTACTAATAATAAAGCTGAAAGTCTCTCTGTCCGGATCTCTGTCTGTCAGGTCTGCGTTAATTCTATATTAGCTACCAGTTTGTTTAGCACTCTTGGCTTCCTTAAGAGGTTTTCCATCTTCAGCTCAGTCACTCTCCTATGCCGGGCTGATGAGAGCTAATAAGCACAAAACTGCAGTCCTCGGCTGGAAATGACTGAGCTGGCGGTGTATTTCATGAATTAGATGCCTGGTTCAAATCTCTACCGTGCTCGAGGGGTAAGAATATCATCCATAGATAGATAGAGAGAGACAGATATGGTCGGATTCAAATATAGAAGATTGGAATAAAAATAGAATCAGTCTTTAAATATTTTTAAATGTAAGTTTTGTGACTCATCCCGCGAATTCGACCATCTTCTCAGGTTTTAAAACATGTAATGGTTTTCTTCGAAGTTATTCAAAATTCATTTTACTTTGGCAAGTTCTTACTTACACTGTAAAAAAAATTCGAAACGTTCCTGAGTGTTTCCTTGTAACGTTTCATGATTTCAATGGCACACTTCGAAATATCAAGTATCATCGTCAAAAAATTTCCTGAATTGCTACAAGTTGTCCAAATGCAGACTTCTCTTTGTTGTAAAAAATATTTTTAACTCCGAGTTTAAAGATTAATTAAGAGTATTTATAAAGTGTATTGGCTTCCTTTTGATTACGGCTCGTCCATACCGATTAAACTCCCAAAGGGAGCAAATAAGTATGAACTACGTAGCTTTGCGAGAATTGCAATCAAGTGAGATGCTTAATACCTGCAATCCTGGCTTAGCTTTGGCCACTTTTGCAACTGTCTTGATTAATCAGGAAGGTGCCAAGCTGTTATATTATCACTATCTGAGATTACTCTTAAGTTCTAGAGACACGACTGACTTTAAACGGGAAGTTTTCTGAATTTTTCAGGAAGATTACTGAATTTTAGCAGAAAACGTTCCTGGTTTTTGCGAGATATGTTACTGGCAGAAATTGGGCACATCAGCTGCCTACTATTTTCCAGGAACGTTTCTGAATCTTTTTTACAGTGTATATAAGTTACCTCATTTCTGCTTTACAGCATTTTAATTTCTGCACATAAATTTCAAAAGAGCATATCTGCTAAATCACAATAAACAAGAAATAATTGCCTAACAGTTTGGAATATTTTAATTTTTAAGAAATAATATAATCAGTAAAATATAATTTCTTCTGCATTAGAATTTGCCGTTGTACAACTTCCATTTCCGTTCCAATGTTCATTCGTACAACTTTCAGAAAGGAATCTTGAAGGGGTATTCAGGATGATCGGAAAGCCTGAAACAGAAAATTTCTCCTTTAAATATTAATTAAACTATTTATCCTATATGTTAGTGCATGTGAAAGATAGTGCAATTGAACCTGTCTATCTCGAATGTCGAGAGTTCAGAAAAAAAATTCGGGAAAGACAGATTTCGAGATATGGAGGTTTTGGTTTTTGCATTTAAATCTAGCGACCATGAGTTGTTCAAGAGATGCGTACACTATCACTTTTTTTTAGAGGGCGCTGTCGGCGAACCGCTTCCGACAATCGCAGCAGATCAATGTAAATGATGCTAAGTTTCTCATTTTTTTTAGAGGCAGTTATTAAAGCAAAAGTGACTGTCACAGAACTGAATAAAAATATAAAATTTAATTAATTAATTAAAGAATCTATTATGATTTAATGCAATACCATAATGCATACCTAAACAAAAAAAATTGTTAACAAAGTTTGATGATGGACAGTTTTCGCTTCATCTACAATAGGGAAGCTTTCGATTTTTCAATTTTATTTTTATATGATAGAGTAACATGTATGAACATCATAGGTGAAAAAAATTTTGCGATACGATAAGTAGTTTTTTTTAAATTAATTTTTAATGTTCAAGCTCTTGTGACGTCAAATGGCATAGGAAGTGACGTCATCCCCTCTTCCGATAGGGGAGAAGCGAAGGTCACGCATTCGGCTTCGAAGACGAAACGTAAAAGGCTTTCTCCTCGCATTTAACTCCTCGCGTTTCTGGAACATTAAACCTCTCATCCTCTCGAAAATATTCGAATATCTCATTGGTGTTACTTGAGGAAGATTATTTAGATTGTGCTTTAACGAATCCGGCCTCCATAGTGTGTTCAAAAGGATTATTGAATTTCTAAAAAATAAAAATATCAGCGCGCTCAAAGTGTTCCTAGCGAAAACAAGGGATCTTCGGCGGAAGGCTGCCCATTCGCGCCCTGTGACGTAGGCTCGTGACGTTTCAGAAGCGCGCACTTTTGCGCGTGGATTTTTAAAAATTCATTAAAAATCAACCACGGTGTTTTAAAATTCGGCGATGGTGAATTTTTTAGTTTTGAAGGTCAATTAACAATATCCAATAGCCAAAATATGAACATTTAATAGATTGCAACTTCCCTATTCCTTTTATTTTGCATACGAAACTTGTCGATGCTCTAATCGCTTCAATGGGATATTATGTCTGACAATATCAACATAGCTAAGATATGTTTGCTCTTTGTTTTTGGTATCAAAACATTAGCGTCCGTTTCCAAGACTCTTAGTTTTTGAAATTCTACGAACAATTATGTTGAAACTTCGCTAATTTGTAATCTGCATTGCAGCAAAGTTAGTACAGGGTTTCCTGAAATAGACTGACTGTTTTCGAAAATTTATAACAGGAAAACGATAAATGATAAAAAATAATAATAATTCCCGCAGAAAATTCATGTGGTAGCGAGACTTTTCCCCTCGCCGAGTTTCAAATTTTAGTTGAAAATTTTTCCAGCAGATGGCGCTATAAATAGTAAGCCCGAACATTAAAAAAAATAATAATAATAGAAAATTACGTCACAATTTTTCGAAAAATGTTTTTGCTGAACAAAAGTACATTTAAATATTTTCAAAATGACATCTGCTGTCACCACATATTACAATCGGAGGAAAAATTGGAGAATTCCAATTCTTCCTTTTTTGACTTAGACTTACTCTATGCAGTGCCATCTATTGAAACATTTTTGAATTAAAATATGAAGGCTGAGGGGGAAAAATTTACTGCCCACCTCATTAATTTTCTGCAAGAATTTGTTTTTCCCATTAACCGTTTTCCTGTTATAAATTTTTGAAAACATTCAGTCTATTTCAGCACACCTTGTATATGCATTGTGGTCTTTTTTTTGCCAATTGTCTGATTGAATTATAATTCTAATTTTCTGAAAATGTTTATGAGCATAGCATGATTTGGTACGTATCGGGTATTAGAACTAAGGAGCCATTCATTTATTAAATTCGGATGATTTTGGCAATCTTTGCCCTCCTCCTTCCCTACCCTCGTGTAGAAGATTTTTCAACCCCCCCCCCCCATTCTTACGTAAAATTCCATCATGTTTTTCAAAATGATAAACTAACGAATCTTACATCACTAGAATCGTTACTAAATTCACTATAGTTCAATTTATTTTTAAAAACCGTTGTGTGCAAAGAAATATTTGCTAAAAAGTTGGAATCTAGACTGTATGTTTTTTTCGATTTTTTTTTTTTTTTTCTGTATATGATGCGATACTAACTAAAATAAAACATGTTATACATAGTGCAATTCTGTTATTATATTTTGCACTATTCATTCCTCGTGAAGGAAGAAAAAAACAGTTCATCCTAATACGTTTTTTATCTTTCACACTCGAATGAAATGTAATCCCTGCCAAACTATTTGACCGACATAGAAAATATTGCGTAAGAAAGGGTTTAACCCTCCTCAATCTAAAGTAAGGGTATGTAGAGATTTTTCCAATCCTCTCCCCCTTAAGGACATTTTCGTAATTATTGAATAGCCCCTAACCGTGCCAAGCTCGCCAAGGGAGATTTAGCACCAAATGAAATGAAGACAAAACAATTTTAATTACTTTAGATAGGTGACGCTTATTTTGTTACATATTCATTGTTGGCGATTGGATGAATTACAGCCTTTAATTGATTTCGTTTCTAATTTTAAAAAACAATTATTTCCAGTGTTCTAACCGTTACACATAGATTTGGTTTTAAGCTTAGACACAATACACAGAATTTTATCTCTCCGTTCAATCAGAAAAAAGAAAAAAACCTAAGTGCTTTCTTTTCATTTTGGTTTCGTTCTCACTGCCTTGTGCTATGTCAAGTTTCCGTACGTAATCATGCAAACTTTATTTCGGAGGGAATTATCATAATTTACTTACCCTTTGTAGCTGTCCATTGTGAAGTATCGTCTTCCTCTTGCTAGGGATTTCAAATCGTTCATATCTTCGTCAGATAGAGAGAAATCGAATATCTGAAGAACAGTACAAAGATTTAAAAATGCAATAATTTCAGTAGGTACAAAAAAAAAAAAGTACTATTTTTGTGAAATGAAAGAAAACAGAGGAACAGAATCAGTAAATTGTACTTGGAGCTCTAATTTTCAGGAAAAAGAAACAACATTTTGTCGGTTGTCTTACGAATGGTAATGTCTCAAAAATTCAAATTTCGACCAATTTTTGAATAAAATTCTAGGTTTTTCACTCGATTGGCCTCACATAGGGTAAGGAAATTAACATGATGAGGCGCTTAAAAAATTGAAGCCGGATATTGGACCTTCCCAAGATCCTTAGCTTCGCACTGAAGATATTGGGATATATTGATCTCATAGAGTAAGAACATTTAAAAGAAAATGGCATGTCTAAGTACCAAGGAGATGAAACTGAAGTCGCAGTTATGGGATACACTGGCCAGAAAATAGGCATTGAAATGGAATGACCACTTCTTTTTTCCAAAGTAGTCAACAATCAGTAAAACTTAGAGAGCAATGAATTTACCGGAATTCGCAACATTTTACTGTTCTGCACAATGAAATACTTTTGCAAGATGGGCAGCCAATTTGCCCTTTTTCCGGAATAGTTTCATAAAATTGTTATCCCGTTATTTGGTCAGGATTTTCTCGTCAAAAGTAGACGACTGCCTCTCGTCTTATGGCCTCAGGCGCTCTCTAGCATCTGTGCAGTAGGCAATTGCGCAAGTCCCATGCCGCAGTTATAGAAATCAAAATTACGAATCATGGAATCCCCATTATGAGTCATATGACTCATAATGGGGATTAATGGAAATTACGGATCATGGAATCCCCATTATGAGTCATATGACTCATAATGGGGATTCCATGATTCGTAATTTTGATTTCTATAACTGCGGCATGGGACTTGCGCAACTGCCTACTGCGCAGATGCTAGAGAGCGCCTGAGGCCATAAAACGAGAGGCAGTCGTCTATGGAATCCCCTGCGAAAGTTAGGCAATCTCGTGAAGCATATAATTTCTTAGATGTGTTGTTATGAAGACGTGGTCGCTTAGCGAGATTGGTTCTCACCAATCATATGGATCGAATGAAGAAGCTTGAACTAAAATGCAAATAAATCCGCCAGCTCCATTATTTTTCACCGTCTCGCAAAGCGACCACGTTAGCATAACCCGCCCATTTTCTTGGTGAAATATTCCGTAACCGCGGCTTCAATTTCCTCACCACAAACGTGTCATCTTTTTTAAATTTTTTACTTTCTGAAGAAAGCTCAATATGAATTCAATTTTTTTTTTCTGTTGCTATTTTTAATTTACAAACAAATATCATACTTTTATTTGTTGTCGTAAAGGCCTTTAAATTGTTTTCAATTTACCCACTTGGTTCTACTTTTGAGACTAGCAAAACTTAGTAGTTGTGATTATCTTTACTTTTTCATGTTTTTTCGTATTATCTAGATGAAGTTTGAATATAACTTCCATTATATAATTGTTCTTTCTGCGAGCTTCATGTTGGTATAAAATGTGACCCTCGGGTTTAGTTTTTTCTTTATAAATTTTTTAAATATTAGTTCTTGTCAGTTACTCAGTTGCTTAGATGCGACTTACAAGGACATAATAATTGCAGCCGTTACAATAAAAATTATTTAAAAAAAATAAGAAATAACTAGCAGCATTTAACCCAAATGGATTAAAGAAAATTAATAAATAAATAATTTACAAACAACGGAGGTAAAACCAGGGATGACCTCCCCGAAAAAAGCAAAAGCCCTCCCCCCCCCCAGTGAAAAATACCCCTAAAAACACTCCCTCCCTTAAACGTTTCAATGGCGCAGCCTGCGCCATGACCCTCCCTCCCTCCCTCCCTAGGTGGCACCCCTGGTAAAAATAACATTCTGGTGTCAAGTTCAAAACCCTAAACAATTTATTCAAAGGAATTTTTTATAAGTAAAGATTACTTTTTTTTCTTGCATGAGAGTCCTTTCTTTTTCTTTCTTCCTTTCTTTATTTATTTATTTATTTATTTATTTATTTATTTATTTTTTGAACAATTGCGCAGTTTATGTACTATTTTTTTTATTTTTCTATGCTTATAACACAAACTCCTCTGGACTACATCCAATGACTTCTGAGCTATATCCAATGGACTCTGAACTATATCTAATGGCCTCTGGCATGTATACTCAATTGTCCTTGGAATATATTTAGTGACCTCTGGACCATGTCCAATAATAGACTCGGAATATATCCAGCGGCCTCTAGATAATGGGAATATATCCAATGATTTCTGGAATATATTCAGGGCCTCTGAACTATTGGAGTATTTCCAATGATCGCTGTAATATATTCAATTGTCTTGGGATGAGTTCCAATGTTTTTTAGATTATATGCAATCATTTCTGAACTTTATGCAATGCTCCTTGCACTATATCCTATAGTCTTGAAACTACATCCAATGTTCTTCAGACCAGACATTCAATTGGTCGATGAAATATATTTACTGACCTCTGGACCATATCCAATAATAGATTCTGGAATATATCTAGTGGCCTCTGCACTATGGGAATATATCTAATGATCTGTGGAATATATTCAATGGTTTAGGGATGAATTTCAATGTTTTTTAGACTATATGCAATCATTTTTGAACTTTATGCAATGCTCCTTGTACTATATCCATATCCTATAGTCTCGAAACTACATCCGATGTTCTTCAGACTAGACATTTAATGGTCGTTGGAATATATTCCATGACCTCTGAACATATCCAATAATAAGACTCTGGAATATATCCAGTTGCGCCTCTGCACTATGGGAATATATTCAATGGTCTTGGGATGATTTACAATGTTTTTTAGATCATATAAAATCAACTCTGAACTTTAATGCAATGGTCCTTGCACTTTATCCTATAGTCTCAAAACTACATCTAATGTTCTTTGGACTATACATTCAATGGTCTTTGGAATATATTTTATGACCTCTGGACCGTATCGAAATACAGAATCTGGACTATATCCATCAGTGATCTCTGAACTATTAAAATGCATCCAATGATCTCTGGAATATATTCAATGGTTTTGGGATGAGTGTTTGGTACTTCCTCCGAGAAGTGTTACCTCCGTGAAAAATTAAATTTTTAATTGTTGTTTCCAACTGGCAACAGTAGAAAACTTAAGTTGTGTATTTTTCTTCTTGCGAAAATTGTTGTGTTTGCATGTAATGAAGTAGTGGCTTAATGAGTTGTGTTTTTATTCGAAGTAATGGCTTCACATGTATGAATAATAAAGAGCAGTGGCTCCCCAACATTAATAAATTGATTTTATTAACTTTGACACAGTCCACATTGTGTTTTGGGAATGATAAATTGTATTTTATTTCGAAAAAGAATGTTTTTTTTTTTTTTTTGACTATATACAATAATCTTTGAACTTTATGCAATGGTCCTTGCGCTATATCCTATAGTCTCAAAACTACATCCCATGTTCTCCACACTATATACAGTCGTATCTGAACTCTTTCCCATGGTTTTTGAAAACAGAAGCTAATCGTCACTCACTTTATCTAATGCCCTCCCAACAGTGGCGCACACAAGGGAGGGGTCTAGGGGGTCCTGACCCCTCCCGTAGGTCTTGCTTTTCCCCCCGATTGATTATGATTCTATTTATTTTGTACATAAAATAATTTCAAACAAAGGTAACAATACTTTCAGTTGTAATATGTGAAAAAATAAAATCCTCATGTTAAAATATTTTTTTTTAATGTTGTGCACTTTTCGTATAACGAATTGCTTGTAAGAAGCAGAACGGTGATTATAAATGAATACGCTGAATTAACCATATTTTCAGTTTTGTAATTACAGATTAAAAAGAGATTCTATGAACTTGAATCCATTATTCAAATATGAGAAAAATAAAAGCATACATTAGTTTGCCCTCTGGTTATTTATTTAAGTATTTTCATTTAAAAATGCTAATTCAATTTCAATAATTTACTTTTACTGTTTTTCGTTCCCGATAATCGATAAAATCAAGCCAATATGTTTGACGGCATATTGGGGTATGATATGAGAATGAGGCTCTTGGCTTGGACCCACCCCTTGTAAAATTCCTGTGTGCGCCACTGCCTCCCAACTATATCCAACACTGTAAATATTTTACCCCATGCTCGTTGGATTGTATTGAATAGGTACTCTCGGGATTTTACCTTACCCTCTCGACGTAGCATAATTCTCTTTTGACAAAAACAGTAGCCTGCACAAAATATCCAGTCTCCAGCACACAAAATATAACACACAGCCCTAAGCATCCAGCTCCTGGCTGGAGTTTGACATCTTGAATTCAAATTCTGTTTTTCACAAATATATGATTGCGATGTGAGCAATTGTGGAAGCAAGAAACCCAACGAGTAAGGAACTATCGAAGTTCGTTATTGCAAAAAGCATAATTTGAATTCATAAGATGTCAAAATTCAAATCAATGGCAGGGACTCGCTGCTAGACGTCTGTGTGCTGGATGCTGGATTTTTTTTATTTTTTTTTTAAGAAAACAGATTTTTCACGTTTATAAATTCGTTTAGAGTTCTTATTTTTCTCATGAAAATACAAATGCTTTTTCCAGCGAAGCAAGGAAAATATTGTCGCAAAAATGAAAATCTTCGTTGAAATGGAAAAAAAATAATAAATTGAAAACTATATAATTATGGTGAAATCTTGAGCTGCTTAAATATTCGCATGTAGATTATTGAGCTGCTTAAATACTCGCATGCAGATTATTGAGTCACTATTTTTTCAGGAAGAATTTTCAGATGTTTTAGCAAAGGTATTTTTTTTTTTTTTGTCGCGAATTCATTGAGTGTCTGCTATTCGCAGGGTGAATGAACCTGCTGCTAATTTTATTTGGAAAGTCCTTCATTTTTTATTATGAGTCCGCAAACGAAAGAAAGAAACCAGGGTGTTTGAAAATCTTTTTACTGTCTGAAAGCAAAAGGGAAATTCGAGCTCAGATACGATTGTAATGATTACGCATATATTCACCACCAGATGGCACTGCTGTCTTCCTTCTGTGTCACTGTCAATGAAGCACTGGAAATGCAATAAAGTCGGAAGGCCCGGATCTGGCTTGCTTGCCCGCAGACCCCGCAGTAAGAAGATAAGGGGGGGGGGGGACCAGACTGACTATTTCTTGGGCCCCTTAGCACTAAGATTTACAAACGTTGCAATTTTACACAGCCCAAAATTTACAGATCCGGGCCAGGTCGGAGGGATAATGATCGCCGCCGACTCGGACATTTTAGAGCCTTCGACTCCGACTCCGACTCCTTCACCAAAAAATCAGTCCGACTCCAACTCGGATTCCTCAAGCACTGGCAGAGCTGCGGACGTCGAGGGAAAATTATCGACTCCGATTCTCGAACTTAAAACTTACGACTCCGAATCCTTTGCTCCAAAATCAACCGACTCCGACTCCGCAGCCCTGAATGAAAGTATAAATATATTGGATGAAAAGGACGACAAAACTTTATATATATATATATATATATATATATATATATATATATATATATATATATATATATATATATATATATGTCAAACTCATGGTAAATTAACAATTAATCAACTTTAGCCGGCATTAAAAATGACCGAGTCCCTCTTCATTGCATACTAAATGAGCAAGTTAAATAACCTAGATTCAACATGACGTCACACTTTGGGGTGAGGGAGTGAAATTGTGCCCCGGGGCGGGGGGTAACAAAAAGTTTCACATTACGCAATATGTTTTTAGAATATACTAGCTGCGTTGCCCGGCTTTGCCCGGTCTACTTTGAAAATAGAAATTGTGTCAAGTGACGTATATTCAACAATCAGTCTTAAATAAAAGACAAAAAACCATCATGCAAAATTTCTGCTCCAAACAATGATGACAGATATTAAAATACTTTTGAGAAATTCAAATGAGAAAGATGAATTTAAAAAGCGTAACCATGGAAACACAAAGTAAAATAAGTTTAAGAATTGAAAATATGAAAGATGGAAATAAACAATGGATTCAAAAAGCGTTACCGTAGAAACGGAAAACAAAATGGTTAAAAACTTGTATAGAGAACAGATTTTTGAACTACATTTAATTCGCTTGTAACTTTTTTGCTAATGGAGATAGAGGAAACTTTTCGACTATAAGTCGAGTTAGATCTGGAGTAAAAAAAGCAGATCTTTCCAGCGGTGTAAAAAGAAAACTGTGGGATTATCCCTTCACTTTTTATTGATAGATTTAATGAAGAAAGTAGTACCTAAATTTCAGCCAAGCCTAAACAAATTCGAGCTGAAAACACAAATAACTCCCGTCGTAATTAAGTCAGATCATTGAAACAAATTGCGTAGAACGCGAAAAATTCTACTCTTTCCAACGATATATAATATTAATATATGCAAGTAATTTTTAACCCCCATCATCGGGAGTTTATTAGAAAATTAAGCCTAAATTGGAATAAAAAAAGAACTATTCATCGAATTTTTTTTGAAATGGTCTGCAAACCTTTTCAGAACTTAAAGGAAATAACTGTGAAAAATTCAACGAAATCATCCGGGTAGTTCCCGAGTTCAAACACACAGACGCTTTTGGGGACTTTATTTTATACTATGTTGAGATGTGTGAGAAGTAGCGTGACAAGTGGAACTTTGTGAGGAGGAGTCAAGAGCATGACATCATATGAACAATACCTCGCTACATTCATGACAACGACCTTTTCTTTAGCACATCCCCTATATTTCTTAATTAGAAATTGATGTTAGGACTACACAGAGCGACCGGCGGAGATCGGGTTTTTTAATTATACTGTACAATAGAGTTTAAAAACTGGTAGAAAAATAACGGGCGACGGAATTCCACAAATTCTTTTCAAAGTTTTCTTCCCAGTTTTGAATATCTGTAAGCAAACTCCATAAGTTAAATACATATTAATAAAATAATAACAAGAAGTTCCATCTAGAACTATACCAGCCTACTTTCCCGTATACCCATACTACTTTCCAGTACTTTATCAATATTCTCAAAAATAGCTAATAATATGCTATCTTCCTGTGTAGAAATAAGCAGCAACAGTGAAAAAGGAAAGTAAACATTAGAAATGGCAAAGTGATATCAAATGATAATAAACAGTAAAAGAGCAGAAGAATGAAAGGGCAAGCACGTACCAATACAAGAAACCAAAATATGAAAGGAAAATAGATAAATTTGCAGTCTATGAATTATTAATGCTTTAAGAATAGCGTAGCAGAATATAGTAGCACACAAGTAGGTTTCGTTTTTGTCTTATTTACAGCACCACCTATAGTTACTTTCCGTTCCAAATGAGGGGAGATGGCGATCGATTATCCGACAGACGCACAATTACCCTAAGCTTTCTCCAAAATATTTCTTTTAAAATATTCATTAAACTGCTTAATGTCATTGTTTTAGATTTTCTGCTGTTTCCCACACATTTTCACCAAGAGCGCCCATATAAGGGTAAAGGGGGGCTCAAGCGCCCCCCTTTAAAATTAGGACTTCCTTGCTTTTCGTACTTTTTTTTTTCAAAAATTAAAGATCATTTCTTCTCCAGCCTATCGTGAATAAGTTATTAAAAATATTAAATTTTAATAACTCTAATCTGTACTAAAATCGGTTTCTATGGGGAAAATATCCAGCTAAACCATGGGGAATATATCTAAGCCCCCCCCCCTTAAAATTTTGCATATGGGCACCCTTGATTTTCACAGATCATTAATTTACTTTCCCACATCTATATTTTTCATTACCGTTGAGTCATGTGACCGCCTCCCTCTGCAGCTCCACCGTGGGCGGTTGCGTCTGCATGCACGCACACATGCCTACACACACATAAACTTCGTGCACACGTAATCGCAAAAAACATTATTTCGATTAAAAATATAAAAATTCTTTTTTGTTTTTTTGTCATTTTCTCACTCAAGTTCAATTTATTATTCGGATAAATCTTGGACTGCTTGTGGTTGCTTAAATCTTCAAACACACATACATCATTGAGTTATTCTAGGAAGTATTATTTTTGGTTAAATAGAAACATGATTACTCATGCGAGTAAAAAACGGAGTTAAACCACTAATCGCAGAGGCCCCGTAACCCACCAGCCCTTCGGGCGATCTCCCGGCGGCCCGATTGCCCAGATAACATTTTTTGCTATGTACAGCAAGGAGAATATTCTACCCTCCTTGATGTATAGCGACTAGCCAAAGAGTGCAGCAAACGGAAAACCTATTCACATTTGCACCCAATCGCGTCATCTTGCAATTAAAAACGGAGAATTCCAAAAAATGAAAATGTTTTTAACAGTAGTTAGACATTTACGAAAAATGAGGGATCACAGTATAACGTTACATTTACCGGCATCGTTCGACGATTGCCGGCTCTTAACAAAAGACAAGAAAAGAAGACATAAACGCACTCATTCGGAGAAGAGAGGGATTTCAATGTGTTGTGTACCCAAGAATTTAAAAACTGGTAGTGGGGAAAAAAAAAGGGAACTACTAGTTAGATGTTTTGTTTTTTTTTCTATAAAATACCTTTCTCGTTTTGAATGTAGGAAAATACAAAGTTGGCGCCGGAAGTTTTCGTTTTTTCATGCAATTGCACTTTAGGGCAGAACAGAAAGTTACTTTGTGCAAAACTAATAAAGAAAACATCAAAACACAAACGGTACTGCAGAGTTTTGTTTCAAGATTACAGGTTTGCCCCCCCCCCTAAAAGAGCGAGCGCGCAATCCCCCCCAAATATCACGGAGCCCCCAAAAGCAAGAGCCCCACCCCCAAATGTGAAAAATACTTCTCGAAACACCCCGCAACCAAATAATTCCATAGCACAGTGTGCGCCATGACCCTCCCTAGGTGGGCACCCCTGAAGAGTATCAAAATGCTGCTCCATACACTAGAGGGTGAGCGCCAATGAAAAACCAGTTAAAAAAAAAATCTTACTTTCGAAACTATTGCGGTTTTTCTAATAAGTGATATAAAAAAACAAGAGAAATGAGCCATGTTTTTTTTTTTCTTCTTTTTTGAGCATTTACGAATTGCTTATTATCTTCACTTGATCTAAGCTGATGATGTTCTGATTTTTCAGATTACTATGACGACGGTTGGTTTTAATATTTATCTAGGCAGTGAAATTTTCGTCGTCATAGTTACAAATCGTCTGTGGTTTAATTTTATTCATAGTATTTGTTTCAGAGCTCAAGCAGTCTTTAGATAAAAAAACAAAAAAAAAGATGTTTTTTGTGTGTAAAATAAAGTTTCTTTCAGGAAAAAAACACCTATATCTATTGAGCTTAAACAGCAAAACTTCGACTAAACACAAAATTTCCAGATTACGGGTTCTCATCATTTAAAATTGATACGAAATAAAACTGCATAACGTTATACGTTGCAAATAATCTTTATGATAAGTGTACTGGTGAATATCGGCCATAAAATCTTTACCTTCATTACCGCATCCTACTCACGATTTCTTTAGCCCTTACTTTCAGCCCTTTCTCTCACTGACGCTGTTCCGCCGTGCCCCGGAAAGGAAACTACTACTGCCGAGCGGAACATCTTGCTACGGTAGCTGGCCAAACGTCTCTTCTCAAGCCAGCATCAGCCAAACCTGTGCCGGTAGCTCAACTGCTTCACATCCGTCTATTGCTTTAACCCCGTCTGGAGCCGCTATATAGATAGGCCGATGCATCAGCTTAAGTATAGCCTTTTTGGATCGGATATTTCATTGTTGCACTGATTGGGTTACCGCAGCAAAGTTTTGGATTTCGCCAAATTCGGAAAAATAATATTGAGCAATCACGATTGCTTATTGTTCTTATTTGACTGTTTTTGATGTTACGCTGATTTTGTTTTCCATCCAGCACCCTCTGCAGCCTCACCGTCGACCGGCCGCCTGACGATTGCTACTCCTCTTGCGAAAAGCTCCAGGCTGCGTCCATATCCTATACACACACGCATTACATACACACACCTGTCCACGCACATACACACACCTACACCTACAGATGCACACACTCCTACGCACACGCATACACACACTCATGCCTGCACGCAGACACAAACACACATGACTACATACACACACACATGAACGCCTACACGCACACAACACTCAATCACACACACGCGCACCCACACACATGCGCCTACACAAACACACACACACGCCAAGTTGGCGAAATAGCTTGGCGACCAAAAGACTGGCGATATATCGCCAAGTGTCCGACAAATTGTGACACAAGTTGAGTTTACATTGAAATTAGCAATGATTTCCCCCAAAAAAGGGCAAAAAACCCGCTTAGGAACATCCATATGCAACCAAAACGGAAGGTGCACAACTAGACCCCATTAGGGGTCTACGTACCAAATTTCAACTTTCTAGGACATACCGTTTTTGAGTTATGCGAGATACATACATACACACATACGTACATACGGACATCACGAGAAAATTCGTTGTTATTAACTCGGGGGTCGTCAAATGGATATTTCGGGTGTCTGTACGTTCCTAGGCATATATCCACGAGTGATCGGGTCGAAAAAAAAAAACTCAACATTCATTTGGGGATGAGAAAAATGGAAATTGAGGCCGATTTTTTTGAGTGAAAATTTTTTGGCGAATACAATACTTCCTTTTATTGTGAAAGGAAGTAAAAATCCTCTTACAGCTCATCAAAAATTATACCAACTCACTACAAATTCTTCCAAATATTCAGTTCGGCTTCGAAGAAAAACACTCAATCACCCACCAACTTCTAAGAATGATAAACTACATCACAAACAATCTAAATACCAAAAAACTCCCCCCCCCCCAAAAAAAAGCCCTTTGGTATCATTTTCGATATAAGCGAAGCTTTCGATTGAGTATGGTAAGAGGGTCTCCTGTTCAAACTTATCCAACTTAAATTTCTAAATTAAATTATTAGAATTATTCACCACTTCCTTCACAAAAGAACTTTTCAAATCCAGCTCAAAGATTGCACTTCAAGTACAGGGTGTCCAGCAAAGGACTCCCCAGTTTCAAAAATTAATATCTCGAAAACAAAGGCCGATATTGGAATAAAATAAACGGTATGTTTATTGCGAAACCCATAAAAATCATATACAGGAACAAGTAAATTAGTTTTAAAAAGTTCCAACAGGTGGCGCTGCACGCTGTACTTGCAATAAAAGTCTCCATAAATAGTGCTACGAAGAGGTTGGATGATAATTTGTCGTGTATTTGTAAGCATATCTGAGAGACTATACTACTGCTGAAACAACGAACCTCTTCGCAGCACAATTTATGGAGACTTCTATTGCAATTACAGCGTGCAGCGCCACCTGTTGGCAATTGTTTAAATTAATTTCCAAGTTCCAGTATATGATTTTTATGGGTTTCACAATAAACGTGTAGCGTGCAGCGCCACCTGTTGGCAATGGTTTAAATTAATTTCCAAGTTCCAGTATATGATTTTTATGGGTTTCACAATAAACATAGCGTTTATTTTATTTCAATATCGTCCTTTGTTTTCGAGGTATCTAATTTTGAAATCAGTTAGTCCTTTGCTGGAGACCCTGTAAATACAATATTTCTGCAGGGGTACTCGATTTCTCCAACCTTGTATAATATTTATACCCATGATTTCCCATCCCATCCCAGGCATTTCACGTATCTTTTTGCCGACGACAATAGCATTCTAGTTTGCGATTACAACAAACGTTACGCCCATAAATACCTTCAAAACAACTTCAACATTATCACTAATTACCTCAATAAATGGCGTATCGCCATTAACCCCTCCAAAACTCAAGCTATTTGCTTCGCTAGAGGTAATGTCACTCTCCCTCCAAATATCTTCATAAATGAGGAAGAAATTAAATGCACCAATTGTGTAAAACATCTCGGCATTCACCTCGACAGCAAGCTCACCTTCAAATCCCATATCAAAGAGGTTGTTAAAAATGCAAAAATAAAAATGGGATTTGTACTCCCAATACTCCACAGCAAACACCTAACCACCAAAACCAAATTACTATTATACAAAACTGTCATCCGTGCTGCCCTCCTTTACAGCATTCCTGTTTGGGGCAGGCTGCTAAAACAAATCTAATGCCTATTCAAACCCTCCAAAACATCACACTACGAGGAATTTTCAAAGCTCCATACTATGCTTCAAATAAAACTCTCTGTAACGATGGAAATCTTCAAAAAATCACTTTGTATATTGCAGAATCACCCACAAACTTTTTCATACAACTTGAATTTCATGACAACCCGCTTCTCCGGGAAGAAATGAATTACGTCTCAAACATCGGGGGAACTAAAGTCTTTTCTGATGCTATGTTTATTACATACTCCCTCCAGCACCAAAGGAGGACAAGACCCCCCCCCCCGGCCCTAGTATACTAGGAGAGGCAGGGCTTAACATCTTAGGACAGGCAGGTGTCACCACCGCCCCCTAGCGGGCTCCCTACTCAAACACAGCGAGCTCTATCTCATCTCATCCATTAGATTTTGGGCAGGACTGGGACTAAGTCCCATTTACCTGACTTCGTGGGGGTTTTTTGGTGCAGAATTAAAGGCCATAAGGCCTACCTGTTGGAAGAAAAAAAGGGGAGGGGGAGAGAAAAGCTATGGTCCCGTTAGGGCGACGAGACCGCTTATTAGATCCTGTAGTTGGTTGAGCTGTTGCTTCTGGGCGTGGAGTGTGTCGAGGGCCTGCTTGAGAATCTTCATGATCTGGGCGTTGTACGGCTTAGGCCAGGTGGCGAGTTGTTGGAGGGCGATGGGCCTTTGAGTAAAGTCCAGAGAGTCCTTCGTCTTTGTAAGGAGGAGTCGAGTCCAGGCGTTGGTTGTGGCTGCTGGAAAGGTCCTTTTGGGTCTTGGTTAGCGGGGTTTGGGCCGTTAGGGCAGATAGGGGCGTTTGCGGGGTGGCTGCCGCCACAGAGTGCGCAGCATGCAGGTGTCCCTTTGTTTTTCTGTCATCTGTAAGAGCGGTGGTCTTGGGAGCATTTCAGGCATCTGGGTTTCTGGAAATACTTGGATGCGGCGTGACCATATCGCTGACAGTTAAAGCACTGGACGGGGATGAATTTCGGCTTGAAGTGCTCCACGGAGATGCGGAGAAAACCAATGTTGGTCAGGTCGAAGATCTTGTTGGCCTTGCCAGACTTGTGTAGCAACACGATGAACAGGGAAAGGGGTTTCTTTTCTGGTTCGGTTTTCATCTGGACTATTTTGATGGGGTCGAAACTGCGTTCTTTCAATTCCTGGATGACGTCTGCAGTGGAGAATGACTGCGGCAACCCGCGGATGACGACTTTGAGGGGACGTTGTTTGGGCATCAGTCAGCTGTGGAAGTTGAACTTATGCTCCTTCAGGTAGCGTTCGACTTGATCCAAGTCCTCTTCCATGGATAGAAAAATTTGCAGGTCCTCTCCAGAGATTTTACCCTGGACTGTACAGGCACAAATGTCGGAAAGCTCCTTCAGTAATGAGACCACGTCGGACACCGTGATGGGGGGTGGAGAGCGCTTCCTTGCGGTAATTTTGGCAGGAGTCACTTCAGCTGTACTAGGATTGGCATCTGTCATTTCTGCTTCCTTCGGGGTGAGCGGGGTGAACTTGTTCTTGGTGGGGACGTTGATTTGGACAGAAGAGATAGGTTCACAGTCCATGGAGTTCTCCATTTCATCCTTGCTTCCACCGTTGATGGCACGTAGTTTGCTCCTGGTTATCTTGATAAGATGACTGATCTGCTCATGAGGGGGTCGCTCCAAAGAGGGCCAGTCGGGCGGTGGGATGTTAACTATTTCCTTGGATATAGATTCAAGATAGTCGAGAATCCCAGTGAGCATCGGGGAGTCCACGTCTTTCTTGATAGTCTTCCGGACAATGTTGAAATCGTATTCATATTTTGAAAATACGTCGTCAATGGAAATTTGGGCTGGAAGTATCCTGCGTCCAGAAGAATCGCTCCGAGAGGAGGTCGTAGAGATGGTCGATAAGGACGGTGAAAGAGGTTGATGAGCGGACGACGCCTGGGGGACAGTTTCGATGACGAAGTTTCCTCCGCCGGCCCTGACAAGGGCCTCTACGCTGTAATCACCGGCGCGGTGCGCTATCTTCCTCGGTGGAAATTTTGGCATCGCAGGAGAAGAAAAACACGTCCGACGAGGTCGGACGCTTAGCGTGAAATGAAGAATGAATGAATGCGAGCTCTATGCTCTGCTCATTGACTTTTTCTATTGCTCGTTCCTTCTCTCGGCGCGGAGATGGGAGAATAACTGGTTGGAATGGCCGGCCAGAAATTTCTCTCCAACATTTCAATCTTTCACGCTGTTAATACATTGTACATAATGTTAATACATTTCTTACTTTTTCGCGTAAATTTGACTTTTCGCGTAATTTACAGACCCATAAATAAACTTTCTTTTTCCAAACTGAAGGACCCAATCCAACCACTTGATCAGTGGGGCATATATCACATTCCTTGTCAATGTAATATCGGTTGCGTGGGACAGACAAGGCGTTCACTTAAATTTCGTTTGAAAGAACTTGAAAACCACGTTAAAAAACAGGAATTGAACAAATCTTCAATTGCTAAACATTGTTGGGACGCAGGGCACAATTTTCTCTTTTCGGAAGCCAAGATCATTTGCAGACCTACAACAGTAGGTGAATTAGATTTTCAAGAATCCTTTTACATTCATAAAAACTTAAATAATCTTTGCAATGAGTCTTTTGCTGTTCCGCATTTTTCTCCAATCTTATTCAATCTTACATGTATACGTTATATTTTGCCTCAGCACTCGCTGATAGCTGATTGGTCAATGTTTTTCCGGTTACGCAATTTAAACTTTCCCACTGACCTTGATTCATCCATTTGTACATTTCGCACTGAGGAAGGAGGCTATTGCCTCCGAAACATGTCTGCGTTTTTATAAGTTTTTATCTTTTCTGTGCTTTTAAACGTTGTTTCATTTTTATCCAATTTACCTGCACAGAGCTATCGCTTTTCAATACATTTCACCCCTGTAAGTGTACATACACTTACAGGGTGTTCTAAAAAAGATTGATTGTTCTCAAAAATTTACTACAGGAAAACGTTAAATGATAAAAAAAATAATTCTTGCCGAAAATTCATGTGGTGGGCCGTAAATCCCCCCTCCCGCCCCCGAGTTCCAAATTTTAGTTGAACATTTTTCCAATAGATGGCGCTGCAGATAAAAGCCCGTAAATTTAAAAAATAGATAGAAAATTACATCATAATTTCTCGAAAATAATGAACAAAAGAACAAAATAACATCAAACAAACGTCGGCTGTAATCACATGTCGCAATCGGAGGAAAAATCGGTGAATTTCAATTCTTCTTTTTTGATGTGCAGCGCTATCTGTTGAAACATTTTTGAACTAAAATTTGGATCTCTAAGGGAAAAAATTGTGCGCATACCACATGAATTTTCTGCAAGAATTTATTTTTTTTATTATTAACCGTTCTCCTGTTGTAAAATTTTGAAAACAGTCAGTCTTTTTCGGGGCACACTGTATATTACTGAAGTAAATTTTTTTACTGTCTCGTCGTTAGATGGGGAACTTCTTTGAAGATAGGCCATATAGAATGCGCTAGCTGGCTCGCTAAGCATCTCGCATATAGCGAGTGAAATTCGGCCGCGTTTTCGAAGGCTGACTACTCTGTCATGGATAATCGAAGAAAAAGGGGAGGGACACTGGAAAAGCCTTGAAAAAAACTCACAAATGAGACGAAAATCTAAATGAACGTTCCTGGGGAGTACCTGAGGCGTGGCCTCGCACCTCCCAAGTCTTGCCATTGGTGGGATGGATCCTCCGGAGAGGAATAAGCTTATTGGTCGGCAAGTTAAGCCGATGACGTAGGAGCTTTCCCTGGCGGTCAAAAACATGACTTAAGAAATTTGGAGTCCAGAACTGAATAAAATGAAAAAAGGGGATAAAAATGAATGAAAAACTTAGTCCTCATCAATAAAGATTTGGACTAGAGTTGAAATTTTGCCTATAAGGTTTTCCTGACTTTTTAGAATAGGGAGGGCTGTCCTGAGTTTGGAAAAGACTTTTGAGAGGTTAAATATTTTATTAATTTCCGCAAAAAGTTGCATGAAATCGGTAATTTCGTTGCTGGAGTTAGGCTCCTTAATATTAGGGGTGGAATGCTCAGGTAGATTACTGGAAGTGGCCTCAGCGTAGGAAGTTCCTACTCTGCGGCTAGCACCGCTTCCGCGGTTAACGGCTCGTTTACCTTCCAGGTTGATTTTGGGTTTGGGGAAGGCCACGCAACCCCTATAAGAGGCTACGTGATCACCCCCACAATTAACACATTTAGGCTTTTCCTTGTTGATTTTGGCCGGGCATTTGTCACGAGAGTGTTCTCCCCCCCCCCCCCCCGCAAATGACACAGCGGACTTTACGAAAGCAGTTTGCTGCCAGGTGATTGAACCCCTGGCAGGTATAACACTGTATAACACGTCGATTGGTCCGGTATCGCTCGACGGTTATGGCAGTATGGAAGAGTGTTTTTAAATCGTTAATTTTAGTATGTTGCTCACCGGACGAGAGCTGGAGTTGGAATAGTGGGAGCTTAGTAGCATCCCTTTTGGTCAATTGAGCGACCTTTACAATAGGAAAATTTAATTCGGAAAGTGCTTTCGTAATTTCCTCAGTGTCGGTGCAAGTAGGTAGTCCTCTAATGACATATTTGAATAGTCTGGGTCCCTTTGCCCTTTGGATGTAAAAGTCTATGTTACTAGACTTGAGTAGATTAATAATTTTATTGCGATCAGTGGGGTCATCCACAAAGATCGCTGTTTCATCCTTCCTATTCCTAAGTTTAAAGTTCTGACAGTTATCATTTAGCTTGCGGATGAAATCAAGGTAGTTGGGGGGGGGGTCTCCACCACGAGGGGGGCAAGCTGATTAACTCCTCTAGCCGGGGAGGTAGAGGTAGTTTCCTGGGAATTTAAATTTGGATTCGAGACTTGGGGGAGGGTGGAGAACTTATTTTCCAGTGCTACAGGCGCAGCCTTTACGGGCGAAGGCGCTTTACAAGTTCTACGTGGCAGCTGGAATTCCTGAGCATTAAGGTATTCAGAAATGTGAAAGAATTTCTGAAAGGATAGGAATTTAATTTTGTCAGTCAAGGCATGACTCACCAGGGCCTCCGCCACTTGAGCGTCCGGGATCCCGTCCTGGCCCAAGAGTTGGAGTATCTCCCGGAGAGTCTCATCCTCACCGTCGGGGAAGAAGATGTCTGTATATCGGAACATATCCTTGGCAGTTTTGATGATGTCAGTTACCTCGCTGTAAGACAGGGGTGAGTCGTACTTTTCTGGGGTGTTAGTGGAGTTGACTTCCATCTCATCATCAGATGGGGTCATGTCCGCCCATGAAGTGGACTGTATTGGGGAGTTTGTGCGGTGGGTGAAGGGGGTGGCCGCCTTGGCCGGAGTCCGCGAACCGGGAATACTCCCGGGAAGCTTCCTCCTAGCGCTCGGCGCCGCATTCCTCTTCGCCGCTACTCCTATAGCGGCGGGTTTTCCTTTTAGCCTCATTTTCCCACGTCCGTTCTTAACGGGATCCAAAGTGGGAATTTGAGCTCACAAATGCCTAACCCGTCCTTCTATAAACCCCGCCCACAGTGAGCCAGGAGAATTTAATTATCCGAGAGCATAGTGAGCCGACGTCCTCATCGGACGAAGTCTTAGTCGGGAATCTGAAAAATATGGAAGTTGCGAAGCAACTAACAAAGTAAGGGTTTTTCTGTATATTGCGTACCGAAGCATTTAAAAACTGGGAGAAGAGAGAAGCAAAAAAGGCACTTTATGGTTAAAATTCTGAAAACACATAGCAGATTTTGCTCATGTAAAATATGGGTTTTTCTCACTTTTGGAATTTTTCCCCCCACATCAAAAGAAAAGAAAATCACAATCTAGTGGTATTTAAGTGCTGAACTATTTCATAGGATTATAAAAACCTGTGAATACCTAGCAAAAATAGCTTTTCATAATAATTGTTAACTCAAATGTGCTGCAACTAGAGATGCAAAGGGTGGAAAAAACCCAGTTTATTCCCGGGAAAAAAACCGGGTTTTTTGGGAAGGGAATTTTTAAAATTCCCAAGCGTTTTGGGATTTTCAAAGTTTTCAGAAATTTTGGTTACAAAGGTTACAAATTTTATTACAAAAATTAAGTTATTACTCTCTCTTCAAATGAACCATTGATTTAAGTAATATTTAGGTCATTGCTCTGAATTTTTTTTTTTAAATTAAAGTTGATATTTTACCTGACTAAGATAACTATTTTTTTTTTTTTACATTATAAAATTCTTTCTCGTTTTTTTATGTAGAAAACATACACAATCTCCTCTAAAACCTTACATCATGATCTTTGTTACAATAGTCAGAGTGGTTTTTATCAAGTTTAAAATTTGATTATCTGCGTCTTTTTTTTTTTTTTTTTTTAAGCTCCCAAGATAGTGATGTTTTACAAAAGTGTACGGTTTTAAAAGTTGTATTTACTACTCGATTGAACTATTTATTTCAAAAATCAGTCAAAAGAAAAATTTTATACTTTTGAGAAAACTTGTATAGGAAATTATTCAATCGCGACTACAGCACTTTACTGGAAGAATTATGGTTTTGACTTGACTGGTTTTTAAAATAAACTGTTCAACTATTAAATAAGTCTTTATTTTATACCCATATAGTTGTCATAACAACTATGAAAGGTTACAATGTTTGTTTACTTTCAAAATTCCCAATGTTCCCGAAAATTCCGGGTTTTTTCCCCCAAATTCCCGGAGTTTTTCCCGGCTTTCAAAAATTATGGGTTTTTTGCATATCTAGCTGCAACTGAGCACAAAAAAGTACAGGTTGAGCACAAATGATGGACCCGATTTTTAAAAGCATATTTTTCGGAAATGCTGCGCATATTGCAATAAATGATACATTTATTAAAAGAGAAATAAGCCAAGGTTTTTTTTAGCAATCCCAAAGTGCTAATTATCCTCACATGACTAAAATTGATGTTACTCTGAATTTGTTTCAGGGCTTAACTGGAGTAGACTCTACATTTTTTTTTTTTTTTTGAGCAATCACGATTGCTTATTGCTTTTATTTGACTTTTTTTTTGGCGTCCTATCATTTTATTTTCCCACCGCCACCCTCCGCACCATCACCGTCGACCGGCTCTTCACGATGCTGCTCCTATAGCGAAAGCCGTCTCCAGGTTGCATCCATGTCCTACACACAGACGCACACATACACACACACGCACACATACACACACACGCACACATACACACACACACGCACACATACACACACACACGCACACATACACACACACAAACACATACACACATACACCTACACACATACACCTACACACACACGTACGCATACACACAACTACCCACACATTCATGCCTGCACACAGACACAAACACATATGCCTACACACACATACACATACCCATCACGCACACATTCATACACACAACTACTCACACATTTATGCCAGCACACAGACACAAACACACATGCCTACACACACATACACCCTACACACAAACACTGATTGCGAAAAACATAATTTGAAATCAAGATTCAAATTAATTTTTCTTTTTTTTTTTTTTTGTGTGTGTGTGTGTGTGTAAAATTACGTTTTCTCAAGAAAAACACCTGTATCAGGGTTTCTCAAACTTTTCCGACTCGCGGCACCCTTTGAAGATTTAGAATTTTCTCATAGCACCTGCCTCCATCTCCGTTATGTAATCAACTAATAAGTGGTTACTTTCAGCGTTTTTCCCCACAACTGCGCACTGTTCGTGCACATATGTGCCGCGTATGCAGCACAGGATCAGGATCATAGTCTCCTCCCAAATATTCCGGATTAATAAGGGGAACCATGCTCCTATTCTACTACAATCTATATTTCTAGGTTATCAAATCACGGTGAAAAATGACGGCCCACAACCTTATTTTTACTTCCTTTTACAAAAAAGGAAGTATTGTATTCGCGAAAAAATTCGACCTTAATTTCCATTTTGCTCACCCCCGAATGAATGTTGAATTTTTTTTTTTTTTCCACTCGACCACACGCGGATAAGTGCCTTAGAATATATAGATACGCGAAATAAC
>NW_026558864.1:0-109728 GCF_026930045.1 Uloborus diversus | reverse complement strand
TTTTTAAATACAAATAGAGAAGCAGCATCTGTTTCTTTTTTTCTCATTTACAAACTCTACGCTCGTCGTACCAAAAAATAGGCACCAATTGAACGTTCAATCGTCAGTTTGTTTCGTAACTTTCTCTCAATTTGTTAGCAACTCTGGTAGCGAACAAAGGAACTCCTTTCTCACGCCGGACATTTAGAACAAGGATGAGCTCGGTAAACGCGTCGACGACGACGTGGTGGCGAGTGGCGACCTTAGCGAAACGAGATGTTAAAGGATTGGGATTCTTTGTCTCTCTCTACTTGTACTTAATTCTACTAGGTTGCGAACCTCTTAAGATGAGAGAGAGGGACACAGTGAAGAAGAAGAACAAAAGTTAAATGAGTCACCTACGAACCTCGTTGTCTCCGAGGGAGCAATCCTCCGTTCCGCATGAAGCATCTACTTCATCGTCCTTTCCTACCGTAGCTCACGGATGGTCCGTCTGTATCGGAATACGTCCTCGTTTTGGTGACGACGACGAACGGATGTTCCTTACCGATCCGCCGTTCTCCGAGACTTGACGCCCAGCTCCTCCCGATTACTTCCCTCCGCGTACCGAGAAGGAATCTGGTTACTCGAAACGACGTCGGACGAGGGGTATTTCGAAGACTGAAACCTGTGCTGGCAAAAACACAAGCTCGTCGGTCGCGAATTCAGTTGTTGATGACCATTTCGCTAAAGAAAGGCGAAGCGATCCATGCATCTTGAAATATACGCTTTAAGTAATCCAACAGTACCGAAAAAGGGTGCTCGGAGACAGAGGTTTTTCCGACGGGTATACTCCGTTGGCATCGTTCGCATCAGCGGAAAAGAGAACAACCAGAGAAATCCATGAGACGACGACGAAGCGCACCGTAACGACGGCGTCATGATTTCTTAGAGGAGGAGATGCATGTCGTGGTCGCATTTTACCGCTGGAATGAGCCAATATTCGACGCGTCCATTTATATCGCTAAACGAAGAAAGAAAAAACGAAACGAGCGGATGGACGAACGAATCAGAAACGGAGGTGTCATGCGATTGGCAAGCCAACGACAAACGTGACGGGTGGGAGGTTTCGAAAAAGCAAAAATTAAACTGGAACGAAGGGGGGGGGGGGAGAGAGCGTGAAGACACGAAAGATTGACCAAGACTGGATCGGTTTCATTTTGTTCATTTCGAGAAACGCGATTCCAATACTGGAATACGAGAAAAAATTCCTGAACATTTTCATCGATGGCATGACCGACATCAAACAACACATCGGGATGAAAAACATTCACGTTAGAAGAAAAATGACCAAGTCCAACGCTGGAACGTGTTCGGTATTCGTATTACCTTTTTAACGATGAACGAAATACATGCGAAAGGTTTCCAATCAAGGAACCCATGTCTCGTTGCCAAGGAAAAAAAATGATTCAATGGTCCTACGTTGGGATACACGCTAATTTTTTTCCTCAAACAAAACAACGGCTGATTGGGAAAAAATTATTCCTCCTCACTTTGCGATCGTTGTCTTGCAAGGAACTCGATGGTGCGTCTGTGCGAATCCAAGTTTAAAATATCGAACTTAAAAACATTCACGAAAAGGATTGAACGGATTAAGAAAAGGGGGATACTCAGACCATTATCGCGTACGAGGTTCAAGGGCTGATCGGGGAAAAAATGTTTCTAATCATTCGATCCGAAACTCGAACATCTCAAATACTATCGCGATAAAACAATCATGTCGGAAAAAAAAAAAAAAAAAAAAAAAAAAAAAAAAATATAGTATATATATATATATATATATATATATATATATATATATATATATATATATATATAATATAATTATATATAGTATATATATATATATATAATATATATATATATATATATTTTTTTTTTTTTTTTTTTTTTTTTTTTTTTTTTTTTTTTTTTTTTTTCACATGTTGAAAAAAAATATTGGCAAACCAGAAAAATTGAATGAATTAAAAGCAAACGGGTTTGGAATACTTGAAACATTTTTATTCGTTTACGAAAACGATCGACGCTCTTGTTGTAACGGTCATTTCGAAAGGTTTCCAACTAAAACTCATGTGTCTCATTGCCAATCTAGAAAAATTGATTAAATTCAAAGAGAACGAACGTTGCGATAATCGGACACTTTTCTCGGTGTACTTGAAGCGTATCAGCAGCAAAAAAATTGATTGACGCTCCCGTTGTAACGGTCATTTCGAAAGGTTTCTTTCTTAAAAACCCATGTGTCTCATTGCCAACATGTTGCGTTACTCGGACACGTTTTCGCGTACGGAATTGAATGGATGATCGGGAAACAAAATGTTTCTGCTCACTTCGTGATAAACGTTCTGCGGTAAAAAAAAACTACCCAACTCCATGTTTGCGAATCAAACACATCGGGATGAAAAACATTCACGTCAGAAGAAAAAATGACGTAGAGTCCAATGCCGTAATGTGTTCAGTATTCGTATTACCTGCCTCCAACTAAAACTCATGTCTCATTGCTAAACTAGAAAAAAAAAATCAACCGAATGGCCCTACGTTGGGTGACGCTCTCGTTTTAACGGTAAACAAAATACATGCGAAAAGTTTCCAACTAAAACTAATGTGTCATGACCAAACTGGAAAAAAACGAACCGAATGGTCCTACGTTGGGTGGCGCTCTCCGTTTTAACGGTGAACGAAATTACCTGCGAAAGGTTTCCAATCAAAGAACCCATGTGTCGATGCCCAAGAAAAAAATAATGACTGAATGGTCCTACGTTGGGGTACACGCTAGTGCCAATCCAAGCAAAATATCGTCCTTAAAAAATATTCTCGAAAAGGATTGAACGGATTAAGAAAATAACACGCTGGGATACTCCAACCATTTTCGCGTGCGAGGTTCAAGGGCTGATCGGGGAAAAAATGTTTCTAATCGCTCGATCCGAAACTCGAACATCTCAAATATTATCGCAATAAAACTTTCACGTCGGAAGAAACCAGTGTCAGATTGCGTTCGGTAAAAAATTTCCGGTAGCCCGAAGCACTTGAAAATGTTTTTAATGTGTTTGCCAATATTTTTTCGCGTACGGAGTTGAACGGATGATCGGGATAAAAAAATGAACCCAGGTGACAGATTGCGTTCGGATTGCGTTCGGTAAAAAATTTCACGTAGCCCGAATAATATGTTTACCAATAATAATGATAACATTATTATTTGAAAAAAAAAAAAAAAAAAAAAAAAAAAAAAAAAAAAAAAAAAATACATATATATATATATATATATATATATATATATATATATATATATAATATATATATATATATATATATATATATATATATATATATATATATATTTTTTTTTTTTTTTTTTTTTTTTTTTTTTTTTTTTTTTTTTTTTTCCATGTTGAAAAAAATATTTGCAAACCAGAAAAATTGAATGAATTAAAAACGGGTTGGAATACTCGAACAATTTTATTCGTTTACGAAAACGATTGATGCTCTCGTTGTAACGCTCATTTCGAAAGGTTTCCAACAATGGACCCATGTGTCTCAATGCCAATCTAGAAAAATTGAATGAATTAAAAAGAGGTTGGAATAATCGAACATTTTATTCGTTTACGAAAAGGATTGACGCTCTCGTTGTAACGCTCATTTCGAAACAGGTTGGAATTCGAACATTTTATTCGTTTGCGAAAATCATTGATGCTCTCGTTGTAACGGTCATTTCGAAAGGTTTCCAACTAAAACCCATGTGTCTCGATGCCAGAAAAAAATTAAATGAATGAATTACAAGAGAACGTGCATTGCGATACTCGAACATTTTATTCCTTTACGAAAAATGATTGACGCTCTCGTTGTAACGCGCTCATTTCCAATTAAAAAAAGCAGATATGTCTCATTACCAACACGTTACGATGCTCGGACACGTTTTCGCGTACGGAGTTGAAGGGATGATCGGGATAAAAAATGTTTCTGCTCACTTCACGTTCGGATTGCGTTCGGTAAAAAATTTCAGGTAGCCCGAAGCACTTGAAAATGTTTTTAATGTGTTTGCCAATATTTTTTCGCGTACGGAGTTGAAGGGATGATCGGGATAAAAAAATGAGCCTAGGTGATAGATTGCGTTCCGTAAAAAATTTCAGGTAGCCCGAATAATGTGTTTGCCAATAATAATGATGGCATTATTATTTAAAAAAAAAAAAAAAAAAAAAAAAAAAAAAAAAAAAAAAAAAAAAAAAAAAAATATATATATATATATATATGTATATATATATATATATATATATATTTTTTTTTTTTTTTTTTTTTTTTTTTTTTTTTTTTTTTTTTTTTTTCATGTTGAAAAAAAATATTGGCAAACTAGAAAAATTGAATGAATTAAAAACGGGTTGGAATACTCGAAACATTTTATTCGTTTACGAAAACGATTGATGCTCTCGTTGTAACGCTCATTTCGAATTTGTATGAGCGTTTTATCTCGAATTACGGACGTATTTCATGTTAATTCTAAACTCATTCGTAGCAAACGGTAAACATCTCTCGGAACGTTAAAAAAAGGCATGTTCTGAAGGTAAATTTTTGTTCCCCGTCTAATGATGTCGGTTTCGAGTCTCTACGTCGATTCGTTCTTGAGTTAGGAGTTTCTTTAAACTAATTCGTAGCAAACGGTAAACATCTCTCGGAACGTTAAAAAAAAAGGAATGTTCCGAAGGTAAATTTTGTTCCACGTCTAATGATGTCGGTTGTGAGTCTCCAAGTCGATTCGTTCTTGAGTTACCAATTTCTTTAGATTTAGCGAGTAACACGTTTGCGGCTCAAACTCCGAAGATAAAGGACCGCTTGAGTTGCGATGGGTATCATTCGAAGGGAAATTAGATTCCTCTCCCGTCTAATGTTGGCACCATCGAATCTCTACGTCCGTTCGCTCTCGAGTTACGAAACGAAACGCGTTCCGAGCTAAATCTAAACTAATTCGTTGCACGCTGTAAACGTCTCTCGGAATGACGGAAGTGGTATCATTCGAAGGAAAATTTTCTTCGCCATCGATGGACACCGGTTTCAAGTCTCTACGTCGATTCGTTCTCGAGTTACGAATTCGTTGGAATTTAGCGCGAAACACGTTTGCGGTTCTAACTCCGACCGATGGAATTGTTTTCTTTGTCAAGCTTTAAAATGTCGTTGTTGTTGAAAAATGGTAAATTAAATCATTGACGTAAAAAAATGACAAATTCCTGAACTTGAAACTGAAAAAGCGTTTGGTTCAGAATCTCCAACGAATAAAAAACATCTCTGAAAAAAAAAAAAAAAAAAAAAAAAAAAAAAAAAAAAAAAAAAAAAATATATATATATATATATATATATATATATATATATATATATATATATATATATATATATATATATATATATATATATATATATATATATATATATATATATATATATATATATTTTTTTTTTTTTTTTTTTTTTTTTTTTTTTTTTTTTTTTTTTTTTTTTTTCCAGAGATGTGTTTAGTGGAGGTTTGAATGTTCGTTGGAGATTCTGAACCAAACGCTGGACTTTGTCATTTTTTTAATCGTAAAGTTTTAAATGCCAACATCACTGCGTTAAGATGATTGGTAAAAATGTAAGAACCCAAAACACGAGAATATTGGAACTCGTAAAGATCGTTCCAAAATTGGTTTGATTTCACTTAATGACCTTGTCATTTTTTTTTCGCGGGAGGGTCGTGTGCGTCACGTTGCTCGCGTTGTTTTTTCTTTTCAACCTTCTCGTGCAATTTTTTCTCTTTCCCAACTGAATTCTCTTCCAATTCGTATTTCCGACCTCCCCACCCGCCGTTTTTTTTTCCTCGGTCGTTTTGCGAATGCTAAATGCTCGACGTAATTCGTTTCTCGGAGTTCCCTCCCTCTCTTGGGTTAACGCTTAAAAAGGAACGGAAAAAACACTCTGGTTCTCATCGTTTACTTTTCCTCTCCTGGGAGAGTCATGCCGAGTCATTTTCAGTACAGTGACTACACTCGTTACAAAAGGTTTCTAAGCTCGAGCGGATCCGAAATCATCTGTCATTGGTGTGGGGCTCGGATTCTCATCCGTAAGTTCGAAAGACACGTCAAAGAGCAGCACGGTTACAATAGCACCATGTCTTGCGCGTGGTGTTTGAGATTTCATTGGGAGTTTGGAACAAAGTTACAGCAAGGAGAGCACCTCCTTAATTGCGCCAGACGCCGCGCCTCGGTTCATGGTGGGTACAGATCTCGTCCCAGCGTTTACGTTTCTCCCTCTTCTGCCTGTTATCAGGTTTCGTCGACGCTAACTCGCAGTTCCCTCGGAGGTAGGTCAATTTTTCCTCCCCCGGGACTTACCACCAGCGACGACGGCACCGGGAACGTGGTGCTGGAAAGGAACGAGTTCAGTTCCTCATCGTCGTCGTTCGAACAGGCGCCGAAGAAAAACGAAGGCGAACCCGAGATCATCGAAATGAACGCAGGCTCCGGTGACGATTCGATCCTACCCAGCATCGTTGCCGCTCAGAGCGTTTACGAGGAAGAGGGATGCGTCTCGGCCGCGACGCCGCCGCCCCTGGACCTGACTTGCAAGGAATCGATGCCCGATCTCGTCATCGACGAGTCCCGAGACGACGAAAGACGAAAAGAACTCGAGAATCTGGGCCTCATTTTGGACGAAAACAGCAACAAGACCGAAGTCTTTAAGAAAATGGCAGAAGTCAACGGTGTTCAACCTCAAGAACTGGTGTTGGAGAAAGAAAAGAGAATCGAAACGTTTCGCGCACGTCCGGCGGGGGACATCAACCTCAATTACGTGCGCGTTCTGAGCATCCCGGTCGGAAAAGACGAATCTTACGCCGTGATTAGGGACCAGAATAAACTCTTTTTCATGTACTGAATTCGGACCACAAGAAGCAAATGTTTTTTATCATGTCTTTGTTTTGTGTATTGTTTTGTAAGATTGATTTTTAAAAAAAAACTAAATCGATCCAATATTGGTACAATTTTTTTCGAGTGGCAAAAAATGACAAAGTCCTGAATTTAAAACTGAAAAAAAACCTTTGGTCTAGTATCTCCAACAAGTCGAGAGATATATTTTGATTTAAAAAAAAAAAAAAAAAAAAAAAAAAAAAAAAAAAAAAAAAATATATATATATATATATATATATATATATATATATATATATATATATATATATATATTTTTTTTTTTTTTTTTTTTTTTTTTTTTTTTTTTTTTTTTTTTTTTTTTTTTTTTTTTGAGCAATTTGAATTGCTTATTGTTTTCATTTAACCGCAGTTGGCGTCCTTTGATTTTTCAAACCACACATTTTTAACTTCCGTAGAATTTACGGTTCTCGTCTATTAATGCTTCATGATTCATTCTTCATGCTTCATACTTCGTGCTTCATGCTTCGTGCTTCCTGCTTCATGCTTCGTGCTTCATGCTTCATGCTTCATGCCTCGTGCTTCGTGCTCCATGCTTCGTGCTTCATGCTTCGTGCTTCATGGTTCATGCTTCATGCCTCGTGCTTCGTGCTCCATGCTTCATGCTTCTTGATTCATTCTTCATGCTCCGTGCTTCATGCTTCGTGCTTCATTCTTTATGCGTCATGCTTCCTGCTTCATGCTTCTGCTTCATGCTTCTGCTTCATTCTTCATGCTTCATTCTTCATGCTTCGTGCTTCATGGTTCGCTGGTCTTTAGGTTTTATCTCCTGATATTTGGTATCGTACCAATGAACTCTGGTCCAATGGTCTTGAAATAAAATCCTACGTCCTCTAGAATGTGTTCAAATGACTCTGGATTCCGACTAATGTTCTCGATGCTGTTTCCATTCATCATCATGCATTGGTCCATGGTTTTGGATAACTGATCCTCTCTGGGAATTCATCTAACGACATCCGGAATTCGCTTGACCGCTGAAGCTAAGATCATACAGGTATTGCAATTCAAATTGCGAAAAACTCTTTTGAATGCCACCTTGCCAGCATTCAAATGAAAAGGGCCCGAAGGGCCCATCGCCATCGCCTTCGTTTTTTTTTTTTTTTTTGAAATTGAAGCTGAGCCGAATGACCGTCAGGATCGATTTTTCTCAGAAAAGTTGGACTTGTGTTTTTTTCTAGGCTAACGAATCCACCCGCTTTTATCGGAAAACGTTTCTCCTTGTTTTTTCTCTGAAATAGATGACAACACGCGCTTCAAAGAAAAATTCACGTTTTTTTCATGACATTCGTGCTTTTTTTTAACGCACCTCGAGATCTGGCCATTATTGGAACAGTCTTTTTTTTAAAAAAAATGAAAACGTTTATTTACAACACAAATACAAAACAAAATAATGAGAAACCCTCAGGGTTTCTCAGACAAAATTTCCTCGAAGGGAGTTTGCCACGGCGTCGATGGAGATCATGGCTTTTTCGACCGAGTCAACCAACCTCAGTACGGCCGTACAGAATTGTTTATGATCTTCCATGAGATTCAGCAACAGGTACGCTTCCACCGTCCTCACATGGCGACGTGGACGAAGTCGAGCCCGATATTTACCTCGTAGTTGAGCAGCTATGCCCGGCGTCAGTAGGAAGTCTTCGTCGTTGTTTTCCTCGCCGTCGTGGTTTTCTTGGGTTTCGTTGCCGTCGTGGTTTTCTTGGATTTCGTCGCCGCCTTTCGGCACGAAGTCGATGTCGTTGACGTCGTCGACGTCGTCGTCGATGCCTTCAATGTCCGGCACTCGTTTCTCGGCTTGACCGGCATACATTTCGAGGAATTTCTTAGAGCACTCCAGGAGATGGAGTCCGTGTTTCATTTTTTCTCCGGAAGGCCAAGTTTCGTCCAGGCACCAGACGCACGTCGTCTTGGGATTGATGCAGTGCATCTTGGAGACATGTTTTTCGTAATCCTTGGTAGCAAGAAATCGGCTGCAAAACCAGCAGCGCATGAGATCATTGTGATTATTGAGAATGAAGGTCCTGTACTGAAAATACGGAAACGAAGTCATTTTTTCCGCTCTCTCTCCTCCGTGTTTCTCGGGAATGGAGGGGTTTTCACTCATCTTTTTAAAGAGTCCTGAAAAAATAAAAAAACTCCCCTCTGGCGAACGGCGACCATTCGTATGCGCGAAACGCGAGAATCCTTTTAACGGACGAATGAGGAACGTGACGCCCGTTTGGAGACGATCACCCTCCTCCTTTTTTCCCCCGTTGTTTCTTTGAACGAAGGAGGAACCAAGATCTTAAGGTCACGCGTGTCAGGAAAAAAAAAGGAACGACGCCAATACTGGACCGATTGCTCCAATACAGGCTTCGAAACTAAAACGGGCTTCGGTTCCTTTTTTTCCCCCGTTGTTTCTTTGAACGAAGGAGGAACCAAGATCTTAAGGTCACGCGTGTCAGGTAAAAAAAAAAGGAACGACGCCGATACTGGACCGATTGCTCCAATACAGGCTTCGAAACTAAAACGGGCTTCGGTATTTTAGCTACGTGCCATGCCCTTCCAAGAGAAAAAAAGGTGCCAATACTGGTTTCGTTCATTTTTTTTTATTTCGAACAATAAGGTACATTTACACAGGTTTAACATTTTTTTGTCCTGAGGTTTCCTTGGTTTCGGTCAGGTCGCGTGCGGTATCTTCAGGAATCCCGGAACTCGTCGAATGCTCGTCGTCGTCATCGTAGTCGTCGTCGTCGTCCTCCTCCAAGAGTTGCCTTACCAACGCGCAATGCGGAGTCTCTGGTCTGCCCGTCACCACTTCCTCGATTACCCGATCCATTAGTTGCAATGCGTAGTCGAGATGGTTTTTAGTCTCTTCGACGTCCGGCTTTTGTTCTTTGTCTTCATGGAAATTAAGTCGCGTTCGGCAAAAATTCAGCACGGACGGGTCCATGGACGAAATGAAGCGTGGTTCTTTCTGCGGTGCCCCAGGAACGGGTATCGCTCGTTCTGTCGGAGTGCGCTGGTTGGTGTCTTCGGGGGTCGATCCGGACATTTCTGCGGGATATTGCGACGATGCGGGAGAGTTTTTATGGGGTCGCGTTACTTTTTTTTGAAGAACGGGGATTGGGGGAGCGACACGAGAACGTCAGAGTCGCGTGATTTCGTGAGGAGCGAATCGAAACACTCTCGTGACATTAAAAAAAAAAGTGCCCGACCTACCGATATTGGCTCGGATTCGATCGGATCAGTTGTTCGAACGAATCCGAGCCAATATCGGTCGGTCGGGCCTTTCTGTTTTCAAGAAAACGTAAAGGGGGGAAAAAGACTAGCAAAAGCAATTCGAAACATTCTCGTGACATGCCAACCGACCGATATTGGAGCGATTCGTTCGAACGTCAAACTGATCCAAACGAATCCGAGCCAATGTTGGTCGGTCGAGCTTTTTTTTAAAAAAAAGAAGAAAGGTAAAGGAACAGAAAGACTAGTAACATGTTTATTTACAATGATAGGAAAATGGTTACAATGACAGGAACAACTCTTTAATCCTCTCCCGTACTACTCGAGGATGAAGCTTCTTCGTCTTGTATTTCACGCAGGAGCCGGCGGAGAGAGGGCAGGGATTCCGTTGATGAAGCGGAAAGTGAAGGCGAAAGCGGCGGCGACTCGATTCGCACCGACGACGTCGATGAACTTCTCGATCGCACGAGAGGGCTCCTCGATCTCTCCGGCGATCGAGAGGGACTTCGTCGGGGAGCTTCATCGATCCTCCTTGCTGGTATACGAGGATCGATTGCCTCGAAAACGAGTCGCGGCACTCGTCGACCCGATGCGGCCGGAGATAATGGGCTATACTCCGGCACTTGGATGTCGGGAGTCGACGAGTCTGCTTCACGTATCACGAAATCCACTTCATGCAACTCCATGTTCTTTGGTTCGGGGTCTCTAATTGCGAGTGAGCGCGTACACGAAATCAGTCTCCCTTTATTAATTAGGAAAAAAAACGAACAAAACATCTGCTTCGAATCTTTCGAGAAACCAGACCCGTTGACCTCGACACGCATCTCGCGGCGACCCAGCCATGGAGCACGTGTTTTTTTTTTCATCCTTGACACGCTTCGCACGCGCGTGACCAGGAAAAAAAACCGTTCGCTTTGAGCTGCAACAAGGTCACGAGACAACGTTGGATGCATCGATGAATGTTCGAATGTTCGAACTTCGAATTTTCGTCTCCTGCATTCTGTTCCGCCGAGCTTTTGAAGAAAGCATTGATGTTAAAAAAATGACAAAGTCCCAAATTTAGAACTAAATCTCGAAACTAATTCGTGCCTCGCGGTAAAAGTATCTCGGCGTGACGAAATGAATTTGTTTTCTAATTCGTCCGATGGAATTGTTTCTTCGTCGAGCTTTAAAAAAATCATTGATGTTAAAAAATGACAAAGTAAATCAATGATGTTAAAAAAATGACTAAGTCCCAAAATTGAAACTAAAAAAGCGTTGAGGTTCAGAATCTCCAACGAATAAATAAACCACCTTATTAAAAAAAAAAAAAAAAAAAAAAAAAAAAAAAAAAAAAAATTTTTTTTTTTTTTTTTTTTTTTTTTTTTTTTTTTTTTAACTTTTCGAGTTACGAAGGGAAACGTGTTACATGCTAAACCTGAACTAATTCGTAACTCGAGAACAAATGGACGTAGAGACTTGCGAAGGGTATCATTTGAAGGCAAATTTTGTTCCCCGTCGATTGACACCAGTTTCAAGTCCCTACGTCCATTCGTTCTCGAGTTACGAATTTGTTTAGATTTAGCGGAAAACCTGAACTAATTCGTAACTCAAGAACGAATGGACGTAGAGACTTGCAACGGGTATCATTTGAAGGTAAATTTTGTTCCCCGTCGATTGACACCAGTTTCAAGTCTCTACGTCCATTCGTTCTCGAGTTACGAATTTGTTTAGATTTAGCGGAAAACCTGAACTAATTCGTAACTCAAGAACGAATGGACGTAGAGACTTGCAACGGGTATCATTTGAAGGTAAATTTCGTTCCCCGTCGATTGACACCAGTTTCAAGTCTCTACGTCCATTCGTTCTCGAGTTACAAATTTTTTTCGATTTAGCGTAAAAATTAAAAAATTTTTTAACTCGAGAACGAATGGACGTAGAGACTTGCAACGGGTATCATTTGAAGCAAAATTTTGTTCCCCGTCGATTGACACCGGTTTCAAGTCTCTACGTTTATTCGTTCTCGAGTTACAAATTTGTTTAGATTTAGCGTTAAACCTGAACTAATTCGTAACTCAAGAACGAATGGACGTAGGGACACGAAACTATTTTTAGTAGATGGAAAATTTAATTTTGCTTCAAATGACACCGGTTTCGTGTCTCTACGTTCATTCGTTTTCGAGTTACGAATTTTTTTAGATTTAGCGTTAAACATAAAAAAATTCGTAACTCGAGAACGAATGTACGTAGAGACTTGAAACTACCATGATTAGATGGAGAATTTAATTTGCTTTGATTGACACCGGTTTCGGATCGCTACATCCATTCGTTCTCGAGTTAGGAATTAGTTCATGTTTAGCGTTAAATCTAAAGTAATTCATAACTCGAGAACGAATGGACGTAGAGACCCGAAACTATTTTTACTAGATGGAGAATTTAATTCTTCAACCAATGATGGTGGTTTCAAGTCTCTACGTTGAACCGTTCTTGAGTTACGAATTTTTTCGTATTTTGAGCTACGACTGGCTGATGGGTATAAAAGAGAGCGCGTTTCCCTAGTTTGGATCAGTTGGAGCTGGTACTCCGAAGAGTGAAGACGTTCCCACAGAGCTCCTTCAGCGTTAAGGTTAGTATGAAACCCTTTTGGCTTGCTGGATACCACTAAAGGAGGGTGGTATGGACCCCCCATGGACGCAGGTAATAAGGGTCAAGGTCAAGGTCAAGGCCAAGGTTAAGGTCAAGGTCAAGGTCAAGGTCAATTTTTTTTTTTTTTTTTTTTTTTTTTTTTTTTTTTTTTTTTCAAGGATTTGAGGTCTCGATCTGTGATTGCTGCAAATTTTTTGCGCGTCCTATTTCTGTGAGTATAAAACTCTGTTCGTCTTGTAGAATGGTTATTCTAACTTCGTCAGCTGTTTAAACTTTGTAAATACCTTCTCTCATCTGATGTTGGACTTGTAACTGTGTCATCTGTTGGAAACTGTAAATACCTCTCCCATCGGTTGGACTTGTAGTTTTTTCATCTGTTGGACTTGCCACCTGTTCAACTTGGAATTTTCACGGCAAAGTAAGTATGTTTTAAGTATTTATCTCTCTCTGTGTGTGTGTGTTGCTATATGATCTATTTTCTAATGTGTTAGTTTCTAGTGGTATTCGAATTGCAATTCAATGTTAAATTTTTTTAGCCCAAACAGTAAATTGCGATGTTTTACTGTCCGCGTTTTAAAAGTCTAAGTTTATAGCGAATCGAATACAACTAGGTACTTGTAAGGATCCTTACAGCCTTTCATGTACTCTGTTACGTTTATGTTGTATTAGATGTTTGTCGCTGCCGTTGTTTCTTTCGTTTTTTTTCAGGGCGGAATCTTGGATCAATTGGACTCGAAGAAGCTGGACCGAAGCAGTGCAGACGTCAAGCCGTACCCGGAGAATAGAACTTGGATTACACGAACTATTCTCCGTGACTACAGATGAAGACCAAGTTTTGTGCGGAATTCCGACGTTTCCTCTCCGAAGCAGTGCAGACGTCTTCAAGCCCTACCCGGAGAATAGAACATGGATTACACGAACTATTCTCCGTGACTACAGATGAAGACCAAGTTTTGTGTTGAATTCCGGTGTTTTCTCCTCTCCGAAGCAGTGCGGACGTCTTCAAGCCCTACCCGGAGAATAGAACATGGATTACACGAACTATTCTCCGTGACTACAGATGAAGACCAAGTTTTGTGTTGAATTCCGGTGTTTTCTCCTCTCCGAAGCAGTGCAGACGTCTTCAAGCCCTACCCGGAGAATAGAACATGGATTACACGAACTATTCTCTGTGACTACAGATGAAGACGGGTAAGTCATTTTAATTTATCTCTCTCGCTCTCTCTCTTTGGCATCTTATTTCGCGTGGGACTTATTCATGGGTCCGTAAATGGCCAGGATTGTAGCCGTTGGAGACCTAGCGGTGTTAACAGAAGATGGCTCCAATCTAGATCAAAATTTATTAACTACAAAGACAAATAGAATTCTATCTCTTTGGCATCTTATTTCGCGTGGGACTTATTCATGGGTCCGTAAATAATTGGATTTGAGTCGTTGGAAACCTTGCGGAGGTAACCGAAGATGACTCCAATCCAGGTCAAAAATTTATCTACTACGGAAGCGCCGACGAATACCCCAAATTTTATTTCGCGTGGGACTTATTGATGGGTCCGTTAATAATTGGATTTGAGTGTGTATGCCAATGTTTTCAGCAGTACCCGGAGAATAGAACATGGATTACACGAACTATTCTCTGTGAACAACTAAATTTACAGATGAAGAACCTTGGACGTCCCTTTCAGGTAAGTATGTTCTCCTTTTTTTTCCTTTTGCAGGACGGCAAAAAATAAAAGCACGTGAAAACGATCGTGTACTGTTTCATTTTTTTACGGGTACCAAGGGTTGCTTTTTTTAAGGTCTCGAAAAAAAGGACATCTTGAACGATACTCGGTTTGACCGAAACGTGTATGTTTTTTTAAGTTTGTATTTGTACTTTTAAGTTAATGTTTAACATCGGGTAGCGGTTATGGTGGGTCCAATCTAAAAAAAATTCGAACGCGTTTACGATGTAAATCTCGGAACTTTATGTTCCGAGTGGTAATATTTTCACGCATATGAGTCTCGAAACTTTACGTTCCGAGCAAATTTCAAACGCGTTTAAGTTAATGTTTAACATCGGGTAGCGGTTATGGTGGGTCCAATCTAAAAAAAATTCGAACGCGTTTACGATGTAAATCTCGGAACTTTATGTTCCGAGTGGTAATATTTTCACGCATATGAGTCTCGAAACTTTACGTTCCGAGCAAATTTCAAACGCGTTTAAGTTAATGTTTAACATCGGGTAGCGGTTATGGTGGGTCCAATCTAAAAAAAATTCGAACGCGTTTACGATGTAAATCTCGGAACTTTATGTTCCGAGTGGTAATATTTTCACGCATATGAGTCTCGAAACTTTATGTTCCGAGCAAATTTAAACGCGTTTAAGTTAATGTTTAACATCGGGTAGTGGTTATGGTGGGTCCAATCTAATTACGATGTAAATCTCGGAACTTTATGTTCCGAGTGGTAATATTATCACGCATATGAGTCTCGAAACTTTATGTTCCGAGCAAATTCAAACGCGTTTAAGTTAATGTTTAACATCGGGTAGTGGTTATGGTGGGTCCAATCTAAAAGAAAATTCGAACGCGTTTACGATGTAAATCTCGGAACTTTATGTTCCGAGTGGTAATATTTTCACGCATATGAGTCTCGAAACTTTATGTTCCGAGCAAATTCAAACGCGTTTACGATGTAAATCTCGGAACTTTATGTTCCGAGTGGTAATATTTTCACGTATATGAGTCTCGAAACTTTACGTTCCGAGCAAATTCAAACGCGTTTACGATGTAATTCTCGGAACTTTATGTTCCGAGTGGTAATATTTTCACGTATATGAGTCTCGAAACTTTACGTTCCGAGCAAATTCAAACGCGTTTACGATGTAATTCTCGGAACTTTATGTTCCGAGTGGTAATATTTTCACGTATATGAGTCTCGAAACTTTACGTTCCGAGCAAATTCAAACGCGTTTACGATGTAATTCTCGGAACTTTATGTTCCGAGTGGTAATATTTTCACGTATATGAGTCTCGAAACTTTACGTTCCGAGCAAATTCAAACGCGTTTACGATGTAATTCTCGGAACTTTATCCCCATGCAATAGGTTTCCGGAAACTACTTCTCAGAATTGAAAAAAAGGGGATTGCATGAAATCGCAAACGTTTATGTGGGATCGTTTTTTTTCCTTCGATGATCTTAAACGCGTAGAAAAATACGATCGCGTGCGTGTTTTTTACCAATCTTGTATTTTTTGTGTGTTGCGTGTTTTTTACGTTCTTGTGAGTCTCGAAAAGGGCGTTTCGAGCAAACCCGCGTGCGTGCTTTTATCTGTTAGGTTGCTGGGTGATTCTTACGATGTATGAGTTGGTGTCGAAAAAGGAAATGCAAAGCATCTCGCGGACATTTGATCGTGTGTAGTTTTTGAGTTTTGTGTGTGATAGAAGCTCGAAAGAGGGAGGGAATAACGAGCACTTGAACGGTACGTGGTTTGACGGAAACGTGTGTAGTTTTTAAATTTGTGTGTGTGTGTGTGTGTGTGTTTCGATCATTTTTTTCCTTACCGACTAAGGTTTTTTAATGAGAACAAAAAACATTCAAACTCCCAAAACACAAAAACATTCAAACTCCCAAAACACAAAAACATTCAAACTCCCAAAACACAAAAACATTCAAACTCCCAAAACACAAAAACATTCAAACTCCCAAAACACAAAAAAACATTCAAACTCCCAAAACACAAAAACATTCAAACTCCCAAAACACAAAAAACATTCAAACTCCCAAAACACAAAAAACATTCAAACTCCCAAAACACAAAGAAACATTCGAATTCCCCAAAACAAAAAAACATTTAAACTTAAATTTCAAAAAAAAAAAAAAAAAAAAAAAAAAAAAATTTTTTTTTTTTTTTTTTTTTTTAAATTTTTTTTTTTTTTTTTTTTTTTTTTTTTTTTTTTTTTTTTTTTTTTTTTCCTACCTTTGTGAGCTACAAAAGATTCCAGCAGCTTGTTTCGAATCAACGATTTCCGTCATGATTCGGAATACGAAATTGACCGCTTGCAACGCAGTTTTGCGGGAATTGGAGGACTTCGAATTGGATTTCAAGAGCAAAATCGAGCACTTCCTCGCCACTAGCATCTATCCCGATCGTTACCTATTAACGTACTTCGATTTGAAACGACTACTGAACGAGACGAGAAAGGCTCTCACGGAACGATTTCCCGACGATCGGTTGGAGATGGTCGTCGCCGAAGTATCGGACATGGACGAGCTTCGCGACGTTTCAGCGAGAGAGCGGAGGGGAGGACGATTGACGTGTTCCATTTGCCTGGACGCGATCGTCCGTTGCGACGGGAAAAAACTAGCGTGCGGTCACTCTTTTCATTGGGCTTGCATTTCGGAATGGTTCGCTACCGCCAAGAGGACGAATTCGGACCGGATGTGCCCGCTGTGCCGTCGTCGTTGCTTCGACTTGAGTGGTGGCCGTAGTAGATGCCGGATCAGGACGACGAAAAATTTCTTCGATTCGCAGAACTATCGGACACTCGCCAAGACGTACGAGGAAAATATTTCGGCCATCAAAAACATGGAGAAGTTGCTGCGGGAAGCGAATGCAAAATGCCCTTGTAATGTTTGTAAGGCCTGGAGGTAAACTTTTGAAATAAAACTCTTTCAATCAGATGCAGATGCAATTTCCTACAAACTTTCGAAATTTTCAAAGTCCCATTTTTTTGAAACCCTAAGATCAAGAACCTAAAATTTAAATACAAAAAAAAAAAAAAAAAAAAAAAAAAAAAAAAAAAAAAAAAAAAAAAAAAAATATATATATATATATATATATATATATATATATATATATATATTTTTTTTTTTTTTTTTTTTTTTTTTTTTTTTTTTTTTTTTTTTTTTTTTTAAAGCAATTTGTTGGAGGTTTCAATCTTCGTTTATTTCGCAAATGCTGGACTTTGTCATTTTTGGAGTCGTAAAGTTTTAAAATGCCAACATCTTCAACACGTGAAGTAAAAATGTAAGTTGTTTGAGGGAAAAAAAACACTTGACTTGAAAAAACGTGACAATCTCAAAAGAAAGCGATCGTCGTCATTTAACGTTGATGATTTCCAAAAAAATACAAGTTCAATTTTTTGAATCTCATTCCTAATCGAATCTTCAAACTTCAAAAATATTTCAGTTCGAATGTTTGAGGGCTCGTTGGATCCGTATTCCGATTTTCATCAAACTTCAATTTTCTTTCTTAATGCCATTCTCTCTTCCTCCGAACCCCTGAGGTCCAGAACCTCGAAGAGATCTAAGGACTGTACGTTTTCTTCAACCGTGTTTGCGTGAACTTACAGAAAGCAACGTTCGAATCGAAAACAAACACTAACGTTCGCGAGCAGTTCTGAAGTGATTCTCGTAAAAATTCACCAGGTGACATCGTGAACGAGGCGCTCTTTCCAGGCGACTTGACCAAGGTTCGCGTACAGTTTTAAGATGATTCTCGTAAAATTCGTCAGGTGGCATCGTGAACGACGCAGATGGCGCTGTTTCCATGCGAGGTTAACCAAGATTCGGGTACAGGTCTGAAGTGGTTCTCGTAAAATTCGTCAGGTGCCCTCGTGAACGACGCAGATGGCGCTGTTTCCAGGCGACTTGACCAAGATTCGGGTACAGGTCTGAAGTGGTTCTCGTGAAATTCGTCAGGTGCCCTCGTGAACGACGCAGATGGCGCTGTTTCCAGGCGAGGCTGACCAAGGTTCGCGTGCAGGTCTAAGATGGTTCTCGTAAAATTCGTCAGGTGGCCTCGTGAACGAGCAGATGGCGGCGATTTGACCAAGGTTCGCGTACAGGTCTGAAGTGGCTCTCGTAAAAATCGCGAGGTGGCCTCGTGAACGAGGAAGATGGCGCTGTTTCCAGGCGAAGCTGACCAAGGTTCGCGTATAAAGATGATTCTCGTAAAAATTCGCGAGGTGGCGTCGTGAACGAGGCAGATGGCGCTGTTTCCATGCGAGGCTAACCAAGGTTCGCGTACAGGTCTGAAGTGGTTCTCGTAAAAATCGCGTGGTGGCATCGTGAACGAGGCAGATGGCGCTGTTTCCAGGCGAAGCTGACCAAGGTTCGCGTATAAAGATGATTCTCGTAAAAATTCGCGAGGTGGCGTCGTGAACGAGGCAGATGGCGCTGTTTAAGGACGATGACCAAGGTTCGCGAACAGGTCTGAAGTGATTCTCGTAAAAAATCACTAGAAGGCGCTCTCCTAGCCCGTTTCTCTTACAGCGTTGCGATGGTTCCTGGAAAAAAACTCTAGGAGGCGCTCTCCGAGCCCTGTTACAGCGTTGCGAAGGTTCCTGGAAAAAATCACTAGGAGGCGCTCTCCGAGCCCTGTTACAGCGTTGCGGAGGTTCTCGCGACGATCGTGTGGGGGCGCTGAAACCCATATGCTCACCGAGCGGTTGGTCGCCCCGTCTTTGGTTTTTCCTCCGCGGTCCCGTTGCTCGAAAAAAATATTGAGGGACTGTACCACAAGTCCGTATAAACCTTACGCCGCATGTTCATCATTCACATGAAAGTGCAATGATTATTAAATAAAACTAGTTTCTTTACTGCTACTCATACTGAATGACACCTAAAATAAAATAATCACAACCGAAAAGTTAAATGAACCGTTTCAACACCGTGGTTCAAGCGTACGTTCGCTCTAGTAGCTAAAAAAAGGGGGTGGTGGGAGGTTTCCCGAGAAACATTTTTCTACTTCATTAGTCAGTGATCTTAAGTTCAAAGCAATGTTTTTTGGAGCAGTTACGATTGCTCATTGTTTTCACTTGACTAAGTTGATGTTCCTTTGATTTATTTTATATGCTCTTTGTGCAACTTTTTCAGGTCCACGGGCTTCCGCGAGCGTGTTCCTCCTCCTAGACGGTAACGTCCCTGTCCTCTGATTCATGGGCCTCCGCTCCGCGAACATGTCCCTGTTGGGTGGTGGCGTCCATATCCCCCGGAATTGAGTTTATATACAACTGACTTTATCGATTTTACGCAATCCTCCTCAGACTAATAGCATTCAGCCTCTGGAACGCACTTGAATTTTGACGTCTTGAATTCAAATAAATGTTTTTCGCAGTTTTTATTGCGATATGAGCCACTTCTAGAATCAAGAAACCCGACGAGTAGGGTCCATCGCGTTATAATAAATTATAATTTTTTTTGTTACATAAGTTATATTATTATCTATCGATGGTAAGCAGGGATGTGCAGAGAAATTTTGGGGACCGTCACAAATGACTTTTACGGACCTCCCTCCATATTGTTTACCACAACACTTCCTTACATATATTTCAACCCTCATATTTAAAATCTTGGGCCCCCTTCAGGCTCGGAGCCGGGCTAAACAGTTGTCCCTTATGCACGCCCCTGATGGTAGGGTCCTGTCGCTACTCGAGATGTCGAAAAACATAATTTGAATTCCAAACTTCGAAATTGCCGCCCGCGTTGTCTAGTGCTCAGAGAAGTCTGACTGCGATTGGGAGGTCCCGGGTTCGAGTCCCGGTTCGGGCATGGATGTACATTCGCTCTTTCGCCTTTGTCCTTTCTTTGTGTAAATGTGCTGTTGCTCCGTGAATGGTTGCCTATCCTCTACCTTATACGGGTCCTTATGGCATGCGTGCATTGTAGAAGTCGGACTTCACACCTAATTACGGTACTGTTGGAAAAGTGAAGCAGCCTACCCAAATTTGCCAGCTTAGCTGGCACACGACAACAACAATACGTCGAAATTCAAATGAATGCCAGAAGCTGAATTGTTTCGGAGTTGAGAAGCACAATTCATCCTCGGCACGATTTCACTGGACTGCTCTAGCTATGATGTTTCTCGGAAGTTTCAACGTGAACCACGTGATATATAACAGGCCAGAAAACTCCTCTCCCCCCCCCGCTTCGTTACGCCACCAGTCGTCGATCTATGAACTTGGCGCGAAACTTTGAAAGCAGTGCAGTTTACCAGTAAGCAGTAGTGCTGGTTGCCCTGGCTGAAATAGATGAAATAGGAAATATGTAACTTCGGATGCACATATTTGAATACATTACTGTTGGATTTATCTCATCCTTTCCACGTGCCGGAATGTAGAGGCAAGTAATATATATATATATATATATATATATATATATATATATATATATATATATATATATATATATATATATATATATATATATATATATATATATATATATATATGTCTTGTAAGTGTCTGAGTGTCTGCTGAGTGAAAGAGTGAAAGTGAGTCAGCGATTTCCGCTTCCGGACAACCTGCATGCGAAGAAAAAAATTGGGCACCTCATGGAATAAATTTTACAGTTCGGAAGTAAGTACTTTTCTGAGATAAACAAATTTACATTTTATGCATTTGAGTTCATGCAGTTAAGGTTACTTAACATTTCCTCCATTACACAAACAATTGTCAGTTTTCTTTCTAATATCTTTGTCTGTAATTTGATATTTCAGAATACTGCTTTAATATTTGAAACGGTCAACTTGCGACTTTTTATTTCTTTATTTTTTCAACTTTGTACATGCATTTATTCGAAATGGATTTTCCAAGCTGACAATATACATGTGTCAAAATTTTCTGCAAATATACGTGTTGCTATCAGAAGCAACGTAACTTGGTGTTGATATTCAGAAATATGTAAACAAGTTTATTGAAACAGGCTTTTAACTGAACTAATCCTATATTTTCGGTTTCGATTAAATTGTTTCATACGCTAGCATGTGTTATTTTGATCAGAAAACATTCCTTGATGGGCTTCCATAGTTCTGAGGTAGAAGATTAGCTTTGAACGCCGGAGGTCGTGGGTTCGATACTCAAACAATTCCCCCACCCTACGCCACTGCAATGTTATTCAAACAAGCTGGTTCTGTGAGTAAATTAAAAAAAATATACGTTTTTTCTTTTTTTTCCCACTGTTGTCTTTAAGTTTTATGAAATTTATGCCCAAATTGTGGTTGAGTTAACTGTATTCATAATTTCTGGGCTTGCGAAAGATTACTTTTGAGCAGTGGATACACAACTTGTTTTTGCCAAATGCTCTTTGCTTGTTTATTATGCTTAAAAAGGGCAAAATGTCTTGAACTATATATTTTTTGAACTCCTTGGGTTTTCTGTTAATAAGCTTTCAGGAACTCTGAAACTGTAACGTAAATTGAATTAAGGGGCTGTCCATAAAGGATGTTACAAAATTTTGAACAATTCCTCCCTCCCCCCCTTGTTACACGTAACGTTGTTCAACTTGAGCATATTATTATAAACAAAGCGTGATGTCACACTTCTTGTTATCCCCTCCCTTCCCCCTGTCACAAAACTGTCACACTGAATTCCTAAAAGAGCATACTCAGCAAAATGTTGATCTAAATTTAACATATATAAGGTTTTAAGTATTGAAGAAAGTTGCTAAAATGGTCATTCAATGGAAAGTTTTTCGAAAAAGGTTATTCTGTCATCAATTAATTCGCAACTCCAGAGCTCGAATACGCTACCTTGCGGTGATTAACAATACTAAAGCAAGAGGTAAAACATGGCATTCCACGTGCTTTCTTTGGGGTAAATTACAGGCTTCAGACAGTTTCTGGTGTAATGAAAGTTCAGAAGAATGGAAAGGAAAGCTTTCCACAAACACGATGAAAAATTACTTTCATTCACTAAGCGTCAAAGCAAGTTATAGGTTACGGCATTTGTTTGTTTTACCTTTTTCATCCGCCATTAGACAGTGGCTGCAGCGCCCCCTATAGTTTATTGGAGTTGCGAATGCTTTTTAAAATAATTTTTCAAAAGCCTAAAATGATGAACTATTAAAGTCCCCCCCCCACACACACAAGAATCATTAGCAGCAGAAAAAACTGAAAATAAAAAAGTATCCAAATTCCAAAAAAAAAAGGCTGCTTAGATATTGAATACATTTTTTTCATGTACAACATACAGTACTCATGATGTTGTATAATTCATTCTTTAATTTACGTTTTTCAAGTTGAATTCCTGTGTAAATTTTCGAGAGTGCCTACCGAAGGAAGTGGGAGGGATGGTCGGAATCATAGTCTCATAATAATGATAGCTTTTCAACGGTTATAGTTATAAATAACTGTGCCCTTGAAATTTTAAGGGAGATGGGGGAGATGTTTTTGGGATATTTTTCATGAAGTTTTCATAATTGAAGGGGGTTAGGGCACCGTTTATTTTAGGGGATGGCACCCGAGCATTCTGGTTTTTTTAAAAGCATAAATTTGCTCAGCTAAGTTAACATTAATAATCTGGTATTATGTATTTTTTTTTGATGTTATATCTTTGAAACATATTGCAGCCATGCTTCCCGTTTACTTAAGAAAACTGTTTATTTATTTTTTAAAATTTCATTTAATTCTTATTCAAATACTATGGTAAAATTATTTTTTGTTTTGATGTAATTGTAAAATGAAAGTTTATTTATTTATTTGAATACTTCTTAAGACTTAATGTTTCAATACAATATACGAGTAGTTAAAATGCGATTAGTTAAAAAAAAATTCAGATGAAAAATAAAACTGTGTTTACTTATACTTCGTTTTAACATGATTGTAAAATAAAATCGCGTAAAGTTATTTGAATACTTTGTAAGACTTATAAATGTTTTTATGTAAAATACTATGAATTAAGTTGATGTGTATTTTTTAATGTATGATTATTGGTACATTTTTATGTTTTCAAATAAAAAAGTAGAACTTTTAATCCTACTAAAATAGTAGAAGACAATAATAAATAAACCAAATAGTTTAATTAAACCAAAATACTAATCGAAGCGCTCACTTCCCAACGTCATTCGACGAACGATAGCGTCATTTGCTAGTTGGATGGCCTTTTTATCTCGTCATTAAAGGGGACTGGGCGACGTTAAATATGCTCGTGGTCTCAATGTCCTCCAAGTGAAACGATACCTCTTGGGCTGCGTTCGGAAACGATCCACCGGTTACACCGCGTGGTTAGCCCGGTGTGGTTATGACGTATTTGGAATTTCTCTAGGAATTCCGGTAGAACAGCTGTGTTTCCGAACGCTCGTGGTGAAACCGCGGTAGTTCTAGTTCAGCAGCAAACGACACTCCAATCAAAGCTAACTTTCATGAAAAGGCAAGTCACGTGCGTTACGATCAAAACATGAAACACGACCGGATTGGCCAACACAGGTTTTGTGACGTTTGTGATCTCGCTAACCGCTTCCAGACAGCGGTGCCACAGGTTGCTACCAAGTCGACCGCCAGAAAACAACCGCAGTGTTTCCGAACGCGGTTAAGTGACGTCACCGGTTCCACCGCAAGCGTTTCCGAACGCTTGCGGTTGCACCGAGGCGACCGATCCGCGTTTCCGAATGCACCCTTGGGGTGCTAGTACCAGGTAGCTATTAGCAGACCTCGACATAAATGCAGTTTTGAAGTCAGTTGTGACTCTGAATCGAATCGAATCGAAGAAAGCGTATCGTAACGAAGCGCGGGAAATTGAGCTCCTTGTTATATGTTCTGCAGGAGAAAGAAATAAACTTGCTGAGCTGCGTGAAAGGTAGTGTGGAAAAAGTCGTCTTTCAATAATATCTGGTGTTTTCTCAACATGAATAAACATTTCCAACAAGTATCGCGTGTGGTAGAACATGACCTGTCATTTGTATGGGAAATTGAAAACTTCTCGTCTTTAATGGAACCTGAAAGATTCGTTAGAAGTTCAGAATTGGAGTGTTCTGGTAATCGGTGGGTTTTAAAATTGTACGGAAATTGGTATTCTTATGAAGATTATACGGAGGACTCTGAGGAAGCAAGTGGAGAATGTAACTACGTTACAGTGCTACTGGATGATGCAAATAACCAGCGATATACTTCTGTTTTAAGAGTTAAAGTTGCTTTTGGACCCAAAGATGATCCTGAAAAATTCTATGTTGTCAAAACGAATGGTGAAGTTGACATCAGTCATAGCACATGCATATGCCAAGAAAAACTTTCCAGGTATATCGCTATGTCTGTGCAAAGATCTGAGGTAATTAAAAATAGCGGTGGTGGTATTGGACTTCCGGACGATATTTTATTCATACGTTGCGAACTGAAAGTAGCATTAATTAAAACCTCGAGTGATGATATTGAAAGAGCTTTTCGTAAGTAAAATTTCATTCGCTTATAAAAATACATATAAAGGACGAGTGTGTGTATGTGTTTCATTTATTTCTTTATTTTTTGCATATTTATTTAATTTTAATTTGTTTACATAGTCCAGAAATTAAGAAGAAAAATCCAGAATAATTTAAAATCAAGATTTTTTTTTTGAGCAATGACTATTGCTTATTGTTTTCATTTGAACGCAGTTTGATGATCCTTCGATTATATTTTTCTATGTCTATAACACAAACTCCTGTGATTCCTGGGTCTCCGTGAGCATGTTCCTCCTCCTGGGTGCGGTGTCAATACCCCTAGAAATGACATTGTATCAGGCCCGGCTCCTGGGGTTGGCTACTTGTGTCACTGCCTTAGGCGGCAGATTTTAGGAGTGGTAAATTTCGTGATGGTAAAATGTAAGGATGCCAAAAAAGTAAAAAAAAGCTGAAATTTGTTCATTATTTTTTCCCCTTTCAGCTCAAATTGCAGCAATACGTGTAATAGTATACTCTATGATTTAAAAAATATATTCAGTAAAACCTGTGAAGTTGACTACTCTTGTAAGTTGACCACTTGTCTAAGTTGACCACTTTTTTCAGGCACGGAATCAGCACTCATCTTATGAATCAGCCTTTGTAAGTTGACCACCTGTTTAAGTTAACCACTAAAGTAGTGCACCGCAAGTGTTCAACTTACACAGGTTTCACTATATATATTATCAAGACAAGGGGGTGGCACTTGTCAACATCGCCTGGAGAGGCAAACCAACTATAGCAATCCCTACTCTATATTTACCCAACACTCTCGAATTTACACAATCTTCTTCAGACAAAAACAGCATCCAGCAGCAGTCATTAATTTGATTTCGACGGCGTGAATTCAAGTTTTATTTTTTGCAAATATAATTGCGATAGGAGCCACTTGTAGAAACACGAAACCCGACACGTTGGATCCTATCGCAATTCTTAATTGCGAAAAACATAATTTGAATTCAAGATTCCAAAATTCAAATGAATGTCAAGACCTGGATTATTTCTATGTTTGGTATATGATGCTCCTTTATTTAAAAAATAAGTCATATATTGTGAGTACAAACTGCAAAAATCTACTACATAATGTATTTCGAGATTACAAGGGGCACTTTTTTTCAAAATGTTATGCACACAATTTATTTTTGAAAAGAGGTAAGTGTTTCCTTCTTAAATGGTCAAATTTTAGAAAAATGTTATTTTGAATAACATTCATTTCATTTTAAACTACCTTCAAATTCATATATTTTTTTTCTTGAACTTTGACATTCTTTACATGATATTTGAGTAAAAATAGATGCACGATTTAAAATTATAGAGCAAGTATAGAAATGGAAAATATAGCCTAAGCAAGCTATGCATTCAGCTGCTGCAATTGCAATTTGTTAAAATAATCGACGATTACTCTAACAAATTAGTAGCTAACCCCCCCCCCCACCACCACCACCATTTGCGCTAACAAAACTATCTATTCGTTGCCATTTGTTTTCTTTTCAGAGTGTTTATTTCCAATTTGCGTGATTTCAAAAGTTAGATATATTTTGGGTTGTTATAGACGAAAGATTTTGAAAAATCTTCTGGTTTCATATGCTCAAATGAAATTGGCTGATTTGAAGTAAATGCTAGCTGAAACGTTTTTAAACCGCAAAATAGTGTTAAATGTCTTAGTTTACACAACGCTCAACAAATTTATGTAACTATGGGAAAAAAAAGAGGAAAAATAGTCAAACCATTGCAAAAACGGAAAGTAAAGGCACTATAAACGATGCGTTATTATTATTATTATTTTTTTTTAGGAAACAAATAGGAACTTCAATCCATACTAGTTCAAAACTAAAGTCCATAGCGAAAACGTCTGAGTAAAAGAAAAGATGAGGGAGAGGAAAGTGCACGAAAGTTTTGCTCATTTCTTGTAAGATCGCTTTACTACCTGATGAAATGTTGCGGTATGGGCAACATGTTAACTGTTTTCTAAATCTGTACACAATTTCTTTTCAAACATATTTCACTACAGTTAAACTCGCTTGTAACGAGTGCGAAGGGATCGCGATATTTGCTCCTTCTAACCGAGTGCTCGTAAAAACGGGTTTGTGAAAAAGAAAAAAAAAAAACATGTAAGAACTCAAACACTTTTGCTTTGTATGATTTTTATTTATGTACAGTAAGTACCTACCATAAAATGCTTCGAGCTGTTTTATTTCTTTCTTGTTTTACTGTTTTTCGAGAAATGCTCATGTCTTGAAAAACATCGTCATTTGCAACTATTTTTCTAATGCTCTCCTACTCTACAAATTGAAGAAAAATGCAGTCATCAATCGTTCTCAGGATTTCTGACTCATCGCTAACTTTCTGTTGACCTCGGAAAGTTAAAGGAATTTTCCTAAGAAAGGAAAAAATTAGCTGGGAATCACCAGAAATTTTATGCATCACAAAACTATTGCTTGCTTTTAGCGGGGTTTGCTCGTTAAAAGCGGATTATGCTCCTGGAGATTTAACATTATACCGACCAAGCAATTCTGATTTACTCGTTAAATCTGAGTTTTCGTTAAATCAGGGCTCAGTATAGGCGATTTCGACTGTATTGATCATTTTATATTTAATTCGTTGTTGTATTTGTCAGTGGCTTGGAGTCGTGATCAAAAATCAATTGTTCCGACAATTGATGTAAGCAAGTAACAAGTTTCTTCTCCTTCGCTTATTCTGAAGACTGCTGTCATTGATTTGCCGATCCAAAAAAATTTTTTACTGTGCATTATCCAAATTTGCAAAAGAGTATATTGTAACTTTAAAAATATATACATGCCTATTTTTTTCCGGAGATTTTTGTCAATCCAATCACCCTTCAAAATGCAGAAATTTATATCTATTGTAGAAAATTCCGTAATCCCCCTAAATTTGAAGACATTCCATACGCACCATAGGGGCCTTTCTTCACTCCCTTGATACCATTCCACCTCTTAAGGTCAATTTATAAAGGACAGCATGCACACACACTAATAAAACAACGCACAAAAAAGCTAAGCATCGCCTTTTGTATTACAGGAAAAAGACAAAAAACATAGGGGAGGGGGGTGGGGGACATTTAAAAATGGTCCTTTTCACTGACGACAGACAAGTTTTTAGGACTACCAAAGAGACCTCATACATGAAAAAGTTTGCTCCCCCCCCCCCCCCCGGTTAAGTCCAAATCCGGCCCTAATTACAACTAATGTTGATCCAAAGAAAAAAAAAAAAAAAACTCTGCCTCCCCCTCCCCCGCAGAACTCTATCCTAAACCTGAATGTGTTTCCACCCCAAATGATTCCTCTTTTTTGGGGAAGGGGGAGGCATTTTAATTCTCGATGGGGAAAAAAAAAACATTTTTTCAAACAAGATTCTCCTCCTACAAACATTACAAAAGATTGTCTAAAATTAAGTTTTTCAATGACAATTTTTGTTGACGCATAAAGTTTTGGACCACATTTTCTTTCCCTGACTAATCGTGACTATGACCCGAAGGATGAATTTGTGAAAGTAATTTAAAAATGCTGCCAAGTTTAGTTTGCCCTTAAAAAACCTTTTCTTTTGTATGTTTTACAGATCTTCGTAAATATGCTATAGGCAACGTGTAGCATTTCTATTTAATAAATATTTTTTGTTACTGGTACTGGCCTCGGCGGCATAAACTAGCTACGCCACTGCACATATTTTTAACTGAATTCAAAGTGCATTTCGTGAAATAGGGCTCTAGCGATGACATTTTTAGACGATGCAAAGTGAGGTATTTGAACAGAAATATGGCTAAAATTTTATTGGTTTTTAACTCTTGGAAACTCACAGAAATGCAATATAAGGGTGTGTATTTGTTAATTGAATAGTTATTTTTAAGAAAGAAGAAAACGGTATTTTTTTTAAATAGAAAATTAATCGTCAAAACCCAATTCGTCGATCTTAGTCTTCATCGCTGCTCTTAGTTCACACACACTGTACTTCAAGTAGTAGTAGACAGGGTTCGCCGATATATATCAATCGATATGTATCATGATATATATCACGATATACATCCGACATTTATTTTGAAAATATCATGATATTTTGATATTTTCGATACTTATTTTTTCAACCACGGTATTTTCAATATAAAAATTATAGTAATCACAGTAAAATTGTTAATTTATTTTTGAAAATAACCGAAAAGTTATGTGCTATATTTTTAAGCTGCGTTAATACATCATTAATATAACAAAGTAATATAGTCTTCCTTTTTTATTTTATGTTCATTAATGTAACAATTTTAATTCCGATTAAAAGTGCTTAATTTAATATTAAACGTTGGTTAGAAAAAAAAAAAAAAAGAAAATGTCCTATGACTGCGCACCAACTAATACATATTTTTTTTAATCTCTCAATCATATTATAACTGTGTAAAACTAGCTAACAGAAGAAAAATGAGTAAAACAGAATGCTAAATTGATTCCATTAAAATAGATTAAAATGTCAAATGAAATGTTAGATATAAATAATAAAAGAAACTTTAATTTTAAGTCTCCATATTGTAATAACAATATAAGAAAATAAAGAGTGTTTTAAGATGCGTTTACTATTTTGAAGACTTGAGTTTGGGCTGATTGAAAATATCGGATATATATCAAAATATCGGATATTTTCGATATTTTCGAACCCTGGTAGTGGAAGACAAAAGGTTTCAGAAGAAAATGGTTTTACGTAACTGAAGCCTATTTCTGCCAATTAATGGGTCGGAAGCTGATAGTAGCCAGCTTATTAATAATTCTTTGCTGCACATCACGCGTGAAAACGCAAGATAGTAACGACTAAAATTTTCATTTCAAACTTCTGTTGCTGCTTCTGATATCTGTCCAATCCAATTGGATACAACCCTTTAAAATAGAGTTCAGCAGTTTCGTATATGTGAAATGTAAGTTTTTATTCGCATCAATCGTGTGACCATTGAAATTTCTTTCTAGGATCACTTTGAACCTATGTATCAAGATTTTATAAATTGCTATAATTTGAGAAGCTGCGTCATGGGCAATGAAGAATCTTCTAAGACACTGGCTATTAGTTCAGAGATTGATATATGAATCTATATATCGCACTCTAAGGACTTTATACTTAATTTTCGTGTTTATACTATTTAGCTTCTATAGTTATAATAAATGTTTTTTAAATCTGAAAATAGGATCCCACTCTTTCATCGAATCTCTCTCTTTGCCTTTCTTTCAGAGGATGAAACAAAGAAATTTGTACATACTGGACCGTCAGAATTAGCTGAAAATATTGGAAATGCTTTCGAGCACGGCCGTCTTTCTGATGTAACTTTGAAAGTGGGCGAACACCAGTTCCAGGCTCACAAAATAATTTTGGCAAGCCGCTCCCGTGTGTTTGACAGAATGTTTGACAGCGGTATGAAGGAAAGCAAAGAAAACGTGGTCGAAATATTGGACATGGAGCCCTCCACCACCAAAGAAATGCTGCAGTACATCTATACCGGAAAACTCGAAGAGTTGACTATGGAGAGAGCCTTGGTTCTTTACGTTGCTGCTGACAGGTACGATTTGCAGGAGCTCAGGAGATGGTGCAAAGAATTCATTTTGGAAAACGTTTCACACCATGACGTGTGCCGTGTAGCGGAACTTGCAGAGCTGCACACCGATGAGGACCTGGCCGAGGCTGCAAGGAGGGTTTTTAAAGAGAATTATAAGATAATACTGGTATCCAAGACATGGAGAGATTTTACGAAGAATAATCCTGTTTTGTATTCAAATATCATGGAAGAAACTTTATTGAGTGAAAGTTGAAATTTTCATATTTCTTTGGTTCTTGTTCATCTGTTTAATAATGTGTATGTACATTATGTGCGTGTGTGTGTTTTTGGAGATTTTTTTGAATTGCCTAAAAAATATTTAAATAAATAAATTAATCTGTTTCTAATAACTCAGGATCATGTTTTGAACAGTATAATCAGAAAAGAAAGAAAAAGAAAAGGACAGTGCAACTGGGAAAATATTTTAGATAGGGTAACGACCTCAGCAATTGTCACTTTAAGAGCATGTCCTTTTAAACTTACCTCTGTTTTCATTACTTAGAAAAAAAAAAACAATTCACTTGCAAATATTTTTGTATTAAAGAATGCACATCTGTGCATCTTTTTAGTTCATTAAAATAAAAAATATTTGAATTGATATTTAAAAAAAAAATAGGTATAAAAAAAGTTACCAAAATCACCAGTAATTGGCATCTGAAACCCCAGTGTATGCAACCTTGTGATCCAGTAATTGGTACATGTTAATAGAACTGAAAAATCATTTTTTTTTTCACTTTTAGATTTCATACAAATTTTATCATCATAAGAAACATAATTAAGGTTAATTTAAAGTAGGTAATTTTACATAAATTAATATTAAATCACACATCTTGACGTTGAAAAAGTATTTCAGAAAAATAAATTTGGAGTGTTAAACGGAGAAAAAATATTGAGATTGAAAGGGACAAAAATATATTTCTACCTACTCAAAGTAACACCTTTCAACTAAACAAAACTTTTGGCAACGAAACTTTAAAATTTATTTTAAGTCAGATTTTAATGGATTGATGAGCTTTTGCAACACATGTCTGATTTGACACAAGCCACAATTGTTTCTCTTTCCTATGCACTGCTACCAATTAGTAACATGAATTGAAATTATAATCTTTAAAGTAAATGTACATTCAGTTGGTATATAGCCATCTACTTTTAAGAGATTGGATACAAATCTTATTTTAGGACATTTTTGAGTGCCAATCACTGGTGACATGGCAGTTACTAAGGGCGTTACCCTAGTAGGGTAAATTCATATTTTTTGCATAATTAATCAGTAGAATAAGCAACAAGCGTCTCCTAAAGCTTGCTGAAATCCTCGAAAATTCTGGAGGCGAACTTAAACGGTGGAAAGGGGGGGGGGGGAGTAGGAGTACCTATATAACACCCCTTCATGAGCAATCGAAGACAAGAGTTCAATTAGAAAGGCAACTCCTTAGAAATCATTGTTGCAAAATGAAACTTCTCACTCCAGGGTCCCCTGGACCAACTACTATTTGTGGTTTGACCAAATTGGGGTTGGTTAGTTGGACTCTGAAGACAGAGCCCTAATTTTTTGATCAGATCTGAAGCCAAGCAATCCTTACGCCAGCATCCCCAGAGGTATTGATTCATTTGGAAGACTTAGTAACCACAATATATTTATCGTGCCTCAGTCACTATTAACGAACACGGAGGATCTTCAATCGACTGGGATCGAATCCAGGAGCCTTTGGTTATGACGCCCTACCGATCAGGCCACCACGACCAGCAAACTTCAAAGACTCCACATAAGTTAGATTCTTGGTTTTGGGCCATTCCACGAAAAAGTCAACCATTTGTCCCGCGTTAGACGGTTCATATATTTCATTGAAAAATTATACAATAAAATCCAGTTACAAAGAACTTCAGGGGACCGCAAATTTTGTTCGTTGTAACTGGAATTTCGTTGTAATGGAATTCAAGCCATGCAGTGGAAATTAAATCAGGACTGAACATTTACTTCGTTGAAACGTATATATCGGTATTCGTTGTAAGGAGATTTCACTGTAGTTTTAAAGGATAATGATGGAATTTTTTACTTAAGAAATCACACACAAGTTTTTAATTTGTTAAACAAAAAAAAAGTGTTCATTTAATATTTTAAAGTATTTTTAATTAAATATCTGAGGCGTCACGTGCAGGATAAAATGACCGTTTTCCGTGGAATGGCCCTGCATGAATATTCGGAAGAAGATGAACGGTAACGAACCTTAGAGCAGAAATTAAAATGGAGAGAGCAAGTGACATTGGCTTAGTAAAAGTTGACCCTAAGTCACGTGACTCAGCAACGATGAATTGTTGGCACGTTTTGCGGGAAACAAGCGAAAGAAACCAGATTTCTTCTAATTTAAAATCTATCATATTACTTGGGATCTTGGTTTCAATAATGAGAGTCTTCACTCCCTCCATTTTATCTCTTCTCAATGTAACGGACGTATCTTAGTTACGCCCCGTTCCCGTCCTGTTTCCCTTACTAAGCCAAAAATATTATTTAAATATTGTTTCTGGAAATCTTCAAAATTTAATTGCATTACGTTAAAAGTAGAGTTCATGTTTTTCAAGTCCAAAATGCAATGAAGCAATACTCTTAACATATTCGGGTCTTTGTATGTAATAGGATGTTTTGTGCAAGCATGGACGTTTCTATCAAAACAGAATTGCCCTACCGTAAAAACCAATCTATTTCTCATTGATAAAGCCCAAATTTGAAAATGCATATTTTAGCCCATTTTAACGTTAGTGTATGCGAATGCAATAAACCAATGCAATATAACAATGGAGTGGTTTCCTTCAGTCAAAAGTGCTACTTTTAGTCATTGAAATGGATAGAATGAGCAAAAAAAAAAAAAAAAAAATTAATTATGGGCAGAGAAAATACTTTTATTTTCCCAACAGCTTTTTTAAATTAATTTTTTAAAATGTCCGCTTTTTCAATCAAGGCGTGGTCTTCATGACGTCACAAATGATGCACTTTGCCGCATCTTTCTACTATGTTTCCACGTTATGATAATCAAGCAGCAAATTGAAATTGCGCTCTACGCTTGCTATCAACCATATCGTTGCCAATACACGTGAGTAAAGAAGCGAATTAAATATTTTGCACTGTCAGTGGCAACACTGAATGGCATTTCATCATTTGTGATGTCATCGACAAGAAATGTAAACAATGAAAGATCACCGATTTAAGTAATTTTTTAAAAATATTCAACAAGTTATTTAAAAAATGGTCAGATCCTATGTTTTTAAGTATGCTCTTTCAGAAAAAAATACTTTTAAAATTTTGGAAACGACCCCATTGCAAATTTATAAAAAATAAATGCATATTACTGCACCTTTCACAGGACGTTACTTTAAAATAGATTGTAGAAATTGTAACGATATTTTCGTCTTTAGAAATAGTATTAAAGGGGAAAAAAAGATAATTTTTTTAATTAAAAAAACAGTTTGTGTTTTATTATCGAATGTTATTAGGGATGTTATTACCGAATATCTCACACAATTGTGTGAGAGATGTTATTATCGAATGTCTCACACAACTCTCACATAAGGAAAATATAAATTAAAAATTTTACTGGAAAATTTATCTTCTGGGGAAAAAAAGAAAAAAATTGAGAAAGAAAAAAAGAAAACCCCTTAAACTGCCCGCAGCCCAGAGAATATAAAAGTAAAATGCTTAAATGAAAGCTACTTAATTCGACGGTCCAGTCCGTACCTACGCATCAAATACTTCAGCGGTCGGCCACCTAAATTGACTAAAAATCTACTTTCCAAGTTCGGTAAATACGAAGATCGACTTAGGGGGGGGGGGGGGTAAACGGTCGTGTTGCATTCGCGGTTAACTTGAGACTATGCTGACTTCAAATTATAGGCGAAATCTTATCAAAATTGACTTTACTACTTATTAAATAGTTGCTTTAATTTGATAAAATAATGTTATGTGAACACTGTTAACTCACATAGAAATATTTTCCCCCGTAAGTGTATTGCTTGTTTTAAAATTGACAAAATAGTGACCATAAAAAGTTCCGCTGAACATAAAAGGTTTGGAAAATTTTCAAATAATTTGTACGTTAAACCTAACTTTGTTTCAGAAAGTGGTACTCCGATATAAACCAAGGAAAAAATATTGTCGTGATCGACTGAAAATAGGCTCAAGATCGACTGGTCGATCGCGATCGACGGGTTGCTGACCGCTGAAATACTCCCTTCAAGCTCTTTGGTAAGAGATAAGAGAGCTCTAAATCGGAAGACTAGAAAATTAAGACTTAAACTAAACATGACGGGAGGCCATCATGTTTAGCCATCGTCTGTGCTTTTAAACTAAAGGTCAAAGGTTTAATCCACTTTCAGAATACGTCAAAAGCTTTATTGGTACAGTTTATGGACTTCACAAGCTTAATGGAAATAATTTTGAGGAAATAAGAAGGAAATAGTCAATATATTTTTTGAGATGATTACCCTTAATCTCAAATGCCACATTTTAGTTATATAATTTCAAAATGCCTTGATAATATTTTGTTCTTTGATTTGACTTCAGTTTGAAAGGTCGTATTTTACCTGTCCGTCTGTAAAACTTTACCTTAACCAAGGAGCAAGCTGGGGGGGGGGGGGGGAGGCCAACCTATAGAACCACTGCCCTTGAATTATGTAACAAAGTCCAGTATGCCCAAATACATACGGGTGAGTAGACGGAAAATGAAATTTTTGCGTCCCCAAAGAAACTGTCATCTCTTTAGTTAAATATTCATTATTTCACAACTTGCCGTTATGTTTGTAAAGATGAAATGTAGAAGATTTTTAAAATTTTTTGAGTTTTATAGGCACAGGGGAAAATGTTTATAGAGGAGGAGAGTCGTCTATGTTGTACTCTTAATTTTTGTCCCTTTTCTTTTTTTAACAAATAGTTTTGCCTTTATTTCTCTTTTAGTTCAGAATTTTTATCCAGATCCTTTTCAATTTTTTTGGTAACGTAATCTTTTCGCTTGATGCGTTTTCTCGATTCTATCCTTCTCTGTTTGCTTCTTTTTAATGTTCGTCATGATACATGAATTCAAATGAGCAACGATAACAAAAAAAAAATGAAGCCTTATATTCGTAAGATGAATATGTGTCTCAAAAAATGCAAGAGGAGTGACTCCAGAGAAATAAAAAATCCCACATAACCTGAAAAAACATCACGCGGTCTTTTTACTAGAACTTAAACGTAATCCGTGATGTTTACTCACAATAAACATTGCATTGTACAACTGTACATTTACTTAACATAACACTTACATAAAAACATATACTTACCAGGGGAAATACCAGTGTTGCCAGATTGGGGGAAATTTTCCCATTTTGGGGAAAAAATCGTGCTCTCAGGGGAAATTTTGGGGAAATGGGTTTTGAGGGGAATTCTTTGGGGAAAATTTTTTTCCTTGGGGAAAACCTGGGAAAAAAAAAATCCTCGGGAAAAAAGATTTTTTTTTCGTATTTAAATTCGCGTCAAGAAGTAGTGGAAACATTGTATCAAACAGCGTTGGGTTAGCTTTGCTCAACTTTATGGAATTCGCATTAATGTTCTGCTAGTTGATACGTGAAACAGGTAAAAATAATTGTGATGAAGAGTGTTCTTAGAAAAATATATACTGTAACGGATTCGGTGCGACTTCCACTTTCTTGAAATGAAGACAGTTCTTGATAAAAACACAGGAAATTTATTTACACTATGTACAGGAAAGATCTTCAACAACTGCTAAATTATTCATCAGCAATTAAGCAATTATCACACAACACCGTAAACTCAACGTTTACACACGTATTTACTTCCAAATACGAAAACAACACAGCGAAATGCCTCGCTATAAACAGAGCAAAAATCTTCTCAGTTCGAAATATCAATCGAAACTAACTGTTTATCCATCGCTAACGGCTTAAATACACCGAAAAGAAATTTCTCAAATATTCCACACGCTTCTGTAAAGTAGTAGACCGTTATCAATGAAAAGAAAGAAAATAGGGGTCGTATACTTTAGCCGAATGAAAAAGGGGTTGTATATTCATTACGGGAAACTATTTACAGGTTACGTTCCTACAATAATTACTATTTACAGAATTTGTAACAATACAAAAGTCATAGTTTAAATATACATACAGAAGCAGAGTAGTAAATGCGAGTAGAAAAAAAACTTGGTTATTTCTTTTCTCTCGGTCAGGCGCTTGTATTTATGACTAGTGGCACTCGCACGGCTTTGCCTATAAGAAAAAGAACAAAATCAAATTTTCAAAAAATCGCTTAAAGCTGCACACCCCCATGCTACAAACTAATTCTTTGCCAAATTTCATGAAATTCTGGTCTTGGCGCTATGCGCGTTAGAGATCCTGACAGAAAGAGATCCGGACAGAGAGATATCCAGACAGAGAGACTTTCAGCTTTATTATCAGTAAAGATAAAGAAGGCCAAAAAAAAAAAAAAAAAAAAAAAAAGCGAAAATGTGAAGAAAAAAAGTTGGGAATTTTATAAGAAAATTTGGCTATTTGGGGGAAAATTTTTTTTTCAAGAGGCAAAAATATTAGAAGAAGTCGATTCATTTTATGAAAATATTAGTGGAAAAATAATTTTTGCATTTGGGGAATTTTGGTAGAAAACACCGCTTTTTGGGGAAAAGTTGGAAGGGAATTGGGGTAATCTGGATTTGACCATCTGGCAATACTGGGAAATACTACAGCATACCATGTAATACTCCTGACACAGTAGACCATGCCATTCTAGTCTGCAATAAATATAATAAGGAAAGCGACAGAATTCGTGCCTATATGGGATGTGTCCCCTTGTCATTTTCTCTTGTTTTCTCGGCCGCTCATGCTTCTCGCCGCTTGATGTCCCTTCTCATTGGTTTGCTCAAGGCTATTGATTCATAATTTCCTTTTCCTTATGGTGTTCTCCCTCCTAGGCTTTCCCCTAGTTGGGGTTAAGCTTTGTTCCTTTTTGCATCTTCCTTGCCCTCTACTCTCAGCCTCTCGTTCTTTGTTGTTTTGTCGAATTTTCTGATTATTGAAGCTTGTCCTTCCATTTGTTTCAAGTAGAAACAGGAAAATTTTTGGAGTAATAGAGGTGAAGCCACTGTGTTAGAGTGAACCATATACCTCAAGATAGAGAAGAAGAAGAAGAAGAATGAGAATTGATGCAATATTATTTGAATTTTGCACTGTCAGCTTGCTTTTAACTTTAATCTGTATTACGCGGATTATTTGCGGTTAAAGAGATCCTTTGTAGTTTAAATGTTGAATTTCAGTCTTTCCATTTCACCAGGTAAAGGTGACCAACTATTACGTGACGTAAAAATTAAGTATTTTTTTTATATGTTATAAATATTTTTGCAGCATGTTTTGCTAAAATATGTTTACATGTTTATTTAGGTGTATGATTATGGTAAAAGATATTATGCTAGGTTATTTAAAAAAGAGTCATGCTATATGCTATAGTGAAATTGTTTTGGAGAATTGACTGTGTGGGCCAGATAAAAGACAATATTCATTATTAGTTAAGTTTAGGATAGCAATAACATAATTAGTTTTATCTAAACATTTCCTATGTGCCGTTGGAATTCAGATCGCATATATTCACCCATATACACTTATAAGGATTGTTATGACCGCCCCCCCCCCCCTCTCCGCCATTCTGCTTAAAAGAGGATTGCTCCAATGGCGCCAGCCATAGAATAACGAAAATGTTTCAAAAAAAAAAAAAAAAAAAGAATTTAACTTTAACGAAGGAAATAATCAGACATTACATACTTATTAAGAAACTTTATAACTTTATTACAAGTGACATGCAATCAAGAAGCTTTCAATACGGTAAGGGAAAAACAGCAATAAATAAAAAGAATAAAAGTGTGTATGTACAATGGCTTGTTCATTTTATTGTTCAAATTGCAGCGATATTTACAGTTTTTAAAGGTTCGTTTGAATAATTAGACTTGATGTGTTGAAAAATATTCAAAGAAAAATAAAGAAATCAAATTAAAAATATTGGTTTTTGACAAAATAAATCATGAAGATTTCTTTTTCTTTTTTTTGTTCCTATAAGTATTTACTAATAATATATATATATATATTAAACATGAAAGTTAATGAAGGAATTTTTTTTATCTTTCCAACAAGTTTTGCATCCCATTTTTAAGAGGGAAAATAAGGCAATTTTATAACAGATATTTTAAAATTTTCAACAGCACTTTATTTTAATGTACATTGATAGCTTGTATACATAGAAAGCACAAACACCGTTTTCGTTATTTCTTAGTGTTATGTACATTTCTGATCCAAAAGAGAAAGAGCGAACCGAAAATCCCAGCGAAAAATGCACGCGTTTCCAGGTTGCAACACGAAGGACTGTTTTCATGGAAAAATCCCAAGCACACACAGAGTTCAACATATTTTCAGTCTTTTAAAGGCTAGAGGATATCTGTTACTCAATTGAAATCATTGCAGACTTTCCCCAAGTTGGCTACGTTTCTGTTGCTCCTGGATCGCTCGAAGAGGGATGGATCTGTGTATATGGGTTCACTTGGATCGTCCATTTTTGGTCCAGGGTATTGGCTGGTAATGTATAAGTTGGCTAATCCTGGTGGAGGTCCGCTGATTCCTGCTGCTTTAGCCTGTAACGGAATCAAATCACAAAGAATTAGAGACACAAAATTTCACTTGCTGTTCTTGACCTAAGTTATTTCCCCCCCAGTCCACACAAAGGTTACAACATTTACATGGTGCTTGAACTGTTGTCGGTCTGAAAGTAGAGCGAAGTTTAGTTCAACAAGGTTTATTGATTTAATATCTAAACTTAATGCTATTTCTTGCCACAAAACTTGCCCAAAGTTAGCTTACATAACTGATACGTGGGGGCGCAAAAGCAATATATTCAATAGCAACGCATCATTAGAATTTCATCAGGTAGAAGAAAAAATTTCGAACTTGAAGTAGGCATTGCTAATTTAGACAAAAAAAAAAAAAAAAAACCAGTTCACATCAGATTGTAGTTGTTTTGCGCGTATTCCAATAATTGAGACTAAATCGTTTAAAACTAGTATTGCATTAAACCTTGATTTCCTCCAATGTTGATTTTTGAGTTGTGTCACTTTCTTGACGGGGTGAGATATGTAAAATGTCTGTCAACAAGAGATGGAACATTGACAAATTTGGCTTTTCACATTGATAAACTAACGAACTCGTTAACTGCATGTAAAATCAATCCCCCCCCCCCCGAAAGAAATCCAGCAACTACATATATTATAGTTTTAGTAACTTTTTGGAATATACCATTACGGAACCCTGTTTTTGATTTTTTAATAAGCTAAGAATAAGTTATAAAAATTTGTTTTAGATTAAAATTGCTATATTTCAAGTAGAAAAAATAAACTAGAGATAAACTACGCACTTGCGTTAAAAATAAAACGTCAGCTGTAGTGAAACTAAATATTTTAATTTTAATAAAGAAGATTTCTGTGTAATTTCAACTGTATTTTGAGTTCTTGCAACTCGATTTTGTGAAGCGTATTAGACACGTGAGTTCCGTTTTAAACGTATGTGAGAATTCTACCTTCCTAATATCAATTGGTAAGTTCGATATAACACTAATATATACGCTTGTAAAAAATGTACATCCATTAAAATTTGACGTAGTAAGCAATTCTTTAGTTTAGATTTTCAAAGTTGAGCTCAATCACTGTAGCAGTTACGTAACCTAGATCTGGGGGAAACAGTTTATGTTTTCCCTAAATTGCTAAGATGTGAAACACTACTACATGAAGAATACGGAATACCGGATGCAAAATCAAATCACTGTGTGTAACAATTAACTGTTTAAGGTAAAGACGTAATCAAGTACAAACATTTAGTACTGAGTAGTATTTCTTTTTAGTAGGATAAATACTTGATGCTAATTTGGTTGTTTACTATCTTGTAGGTAGGAGAATTTTTCTATTAATATGACCAATGGTCGACGTGTGACAGTTCAAAAACCATTTAAAAAGTTGATTCATGGATGTTTTCTAAATTTTTCTGGAAGATTTCGGTTTAACTAAGTTATTAGAAAATGAATTACAAACAAACAGCGCATGAAAAAGACGAGCATTTAATCTTATGAGATAGTGACTGTACTGTTTGTTCTTTCGTGACTTAAAAGGGATCAAGCATTTTCATATGATGTAGGTTCGTATTATTTTAGTATAAACTTTATTTTCCTAAAATATTTTCGTAGCACAATTGTTCTTTTGTTTTTAAAAATTAGGGAAAAGTAAGATTTTGAATTTTTATTTTAAAACTGTGTCCTGATGTATAAATGCCTTTTTGTAAGAAATTTTAAACTTCATGTGCTTTGACAACTTAGTATGTGTTTTTACTTTTTTGTTAAATTCAGTGAAACAGACTGACTTTCATGATCATTTGTCCAATGAAGAAATTCTTCAAATGAAATGGAAGTTTATGCTTTGAAATTTTATAATGCTGCTTATTGAAATATTCGGGAAAGAAGTTACAAAATTTTAATATTGTAAACTCATTTATTCATTATATGAGGAGTTTAAAATGAACTAAAAAATGAATTTCTAGTTTATGTAGCTTCTGCATTTAAGTGCTTTAAATTAATGAACTTGATTAGACAGGGTTATGTACTGTGTTATTTTGAGCATATTAGCATTCAGTATGTTTTTTATTATCATGCTTTTCGTCATAAACCAACGGCATCACTAATCTAAATGCTGTGTTTTGAAGGCAAAGTATGTGTATCTCCGTTAGAGTGTTATTTCCAAATTTGGTACATAACAGATAGCTTTTGAAGTTATTAGAATGTGGCATATTTTTACTTCCTTGTACGAAGTGTAGGAAATAATGTATTCGCAAAAAATGTTTCACTCAAATTTCATCCCAACTTTCCATTTTACTACCCTTGAATGAATGATGAGTTGCTTTGGCACACCTCGAAGCAGGCAGTTTTTAGGTTTGGAGGATTGATTTAAAATTTTAAAATTTTTTTCAAATCCCGGCCTTAGGTCAAATGATTAGCAGCGAAGAATTTTTGAAGGCCTGTATGTTATTCGTAAGGCGCTTCTGATACGTGCACCTCCAAAACATTCAATTTCTGAGATCTGTTCCCTTCACTACCTGTACAATATGTACTTACAAATATGTACTGCACAATATGTACAATATGTACTGCACAACAGAAGTTTCTACTTTGATCATTACCGAATTAACTTTTCCCGAGTTTTCTCGTGACTTCTGTCGGCGCGTACGAACGTGTGTGTCTATGTATGAATGTGCGTGCGTGTCACAGAGCAAGAGTTCAACTACAGCGTGCTGTAAGGTTACATTTTGGCTGTACATATGAAAACGGATTGACCACTACTTCTCTGCAAACGCAATGGTCTAAGTTGCGAAACTTAGTTCAACATGTCCTTTAACTTCACCACGATGTTGCCAGAAAGATGTCTAATATAGACCCTCCCCCCCTCTAATTCGACTCGACTTTCTCCTCATGTTGATATCCAGTTTCTGCCATCTGGATAAAAGAATCGCGCTCTTTAGTTGGGTATTACTATAGCTCCATAGTACGTATGTGCATATCTCGCATAACTAAAAAATGGTATGCGATATAAGGTTGAAATTTCGTATGTAGAGTTTGTGTGGGGTCTAGTTTCACACTTCCCCTTTTGGTTGCGTTCCGATGTTCCTAAAGCGATCTTTACACTTTTCTTGTGGCGAATAGATGGTAATTTCAGTGCAAATAGAAGTAATGTTATTCATTGCAGATCACTTGGCGTTTTTTCACAAAATTTCGTGTCACAAGTTGTTGTCACTATAGCCATGTTGGCGACAAAAATGAAAATTTTAAATCCAGTGTCGGTTTGGTAATATCTAGCGAGATACCCAGTGATCCAACGTTAAAATTATCGATATTGCAAAATGAATCTCTGCAAAAGATTTTTTTTTCTTTTCGGCGGTTCACGTCAAACTTGGGGTGCAATTATTGAAAATGTTTTTTGCTCATTGGAAGACACTATATAACTTCTTTATAAACATTTCACAGGATTTCTGTAAATACAATTTCAGATGACTGACTCTAACAATAACATCACTTTTTTTTATTCCATTTGAAAGTGGTTCTCCTTTGGCATTTGAAAGTGGAATCCTTTTGTTTTCCATACTTTTACAGTTGTATGATACCTAAAAAGTTAAAACATCTAAAAGGTTATGCATTTAATACGCGTACATGACTTCCCTCAACTATCCTTTTGAGGTATTGAAAGACACGGATTCTCTTATTGACAAACAATGTGTGGTGCACATATCAGATTTTTTTCCCTCCTTTCCATGAATGACTAAAATATTTGTTCACAGACATCACATATCTGCAATCGGTTGTTGGGTTATGAATTGTATTTAGGTAGTTTTTATGTACATTTTTTGTCAAGCGTATGCATGGTACTGTATTATAAATTTCGCCCCCATAAGTAATAGCCGGAACTTAATGTAGAAAAACGAACGGAAAACGAGCATCACATGACTTCCTTTTACTCCAATTTAATGTCATTTTCCCATTATTGGCAATTTTAACGTGATTCAATAGTTTACTCTCTAAATATCACCAACAGTGGCAAATCGAAATCAGATTAAAAAAAAAAAAAAAAAGCCAAGTTGTCGACAAAATTTGGCGACCAAAAGACTGGCGATATATCGCTAAGTGTCCGCCAAATTATAACACCACTTGAGTTTACATCGAAATTAACAATGATTTCCCTCCAAAAAGGGGCAAAAGATCCCCTTAGGAACATCCGAATGCAACCAAAAGAGAAGGTGCACAACTAGATCCCACTAGGATCCCACGTACCAAATTTAAACTTTCTAGGACATACCGTTTTTGAGTTATGCGAGATACATACACACATACGCACATACATACGTACATACAGACGTCACGAGAAAACTCGTTGTAATTAATTTGGGGATCGTCAAAATGGATATTTCGGGTGTCTGTACGTTCCTAGGCAAATATCCACGTGTGGTCGAGTCGAAAAAAAAAAAAACAACATTCATTTGGGGGTGAGCAAAATGGAAATTAAGGCCGATTTTTGAGTGAAAATTTTTTCGCGAATACAATACTTCCTTTTTTGTAAAAGGAAGTAAAAATGCTACCATTACTCGAATGAAGTATGGTAACATTACTTCTTTCATCAGAATGCTTATTTTGGTATTTCACACGTGATACATTACGTAACATGTCACCAATGCCACATTATTTTAATAGGGTTGTTTCCAAAATTTTAAATTGTTTTTTTTTTCTGAAAGAGCACGCTTAAAAACATAGGCTTTAACCATTTTTTAAATAATTTGACAAAGTTTCATTTTTTTAAAAACTTTTTAATCGATACGCTGATTTAATGTAATTTTTTACACTTCTGCACATGGCTTCACAAGTGATGAAATGCTATTCACCGATGCCATTAGCGCAGAGAGCAATAGTTAATTCGCATCTTTACTTACATGTACTCGCAACGATATGTTTGATAGCAATGGTAGAGAGCAATAGTTTCGCTTCAGAATTATCATAAGCAGAAAACGCGGAAGACAGCAAGCGTCAGTATTCAGTGCGCCAGTGGTGTACGCGCCAAAGTACATCATTTGTGACGTTATAAAGACCGCGTCTTATTTGAAAATTCGGGCATTTAAAAAAATTAATTAAACATTAAATGCTTTGAAAATAAAATATTTTTTTCGCTCCATATTATTTTTCTGCTCATTCTATCAACTTCAGTGACTGAAAGTAGTACTTTTGACTGATGGAAACAACCCCATTCCCCCAATGAGAAAAACCAGAAATAGAAAACTTACCGCTAATTTTGATTTCTTGAAAAAGTACATGGCAGCAGCAGCAACAGCCACAACGGCGCATACTAGGACGATTGAGAGTATAACAAGTGTGTAGTATCCGGCTTGGGCGACACACACAGTGCTTGTTTTCGTTACTGTTAAAAAAGAGCAAACAAACATTTTACTTATTATTAATTTACTTTGTTAATAATTTATTTATTTGTGATTTTTATTCATTGTTGCTTTGAATTCTATGAAAAATTAACTATAAACGGAACTTAAAATGTGGTATGGAGAAGTCAAAATAAGTCTAGCATTAAATTTGAGAAATAGAATTGTGTTGAAAACATTGATTACAATGAGCTATAAAATCTATAATACTTGTTTCACATCCATTGTGATTTAAAAAAATGGTATGATATTCAGATGGCAATTCGAGTTGCCATCTGAAGCAGAAAAACACGGTTTAAAATATTTAAGAGCACTTATTGCCACTGATACTTTGAGAAGAATAAAGCGAATTTAAGGCAGTAAACGAGCATTCCTTGAAATAGAATTATTTAAATTAAACGAATTTTATATTTCTGCGAATAAATTCTTTTTTATTTAATTTAAAACTATGATTTTATATGAATTTTAAACAAATAAAGTTTAAATTAAGAGTGCTCTGAAAATTGCTCTGAATAGGATTTATTATTTCCTTTTTAGTGTATTGCGTTTCCACTTATCCTTATACATTTTAGTTTAATCATTTTCACTTATCCTTATACTTTTTAGTACAATAATTATTGCGTTGTCACTTATCCTTTTCCTTTTTAGTCTAATTAGTATTGCGTTTTCACTTATCCTTATACATTTTAATTTAATCAATTTCACTTATCCTTATACTTTTTAGTACAATAATTATTGCGTTGTCACTTATCCTTTTCCTTTTTAATGTAATTAGTATTGCGTTTTCACTTATCCTTATACATTTTAATTTAATCATTTTCACTTATCCTTATACTTTTTAGTACAATTATTATTGCTTTGTCACTTATCCTTATCCATTTTAGTATAATTATTATCGCTTTTTCACTTATCCTGACACTTAGTTATTATTATTATTTAAAGTAATTAAATACCTGCTGCAGCTTCAGGAGGCATATCAGATCTGGAGAGGTAGACCTTCAGTAGATCATGCACAACTTCTTGCTCATCAGTACCATTTCCAACGACATTGGTGATTTCTTCCGAATCGTCTGCGTACAGGGCTGCAGTTTCGTTCATGACGTATCTCTTTTTGCGTCCCCATGATGGGAATGAACCAGGACGACCCCGATCACTGCAGATCACCTTGTAAAAAATACGAATCAAATTCTATGAAATGCTAAAAACAGTATTTGCAATGCATAGTTTTAAAATTTAAAAGAGATTTTATGAATTTAATTTGAAGGTAATCTCAACTTCTATAAGAAATTTACCGTACACAACTCTTATACTGCCGTGCTAAGCACAGATGTGGCATCTGCAGTAGAGCTCAAAATGAGAAATTGACGATTAAAGTTTTACAACTCATTTCTTTGATTTATGACTTAATTAAATGCTCAACTTGCGGTAGTTGTTTCGTAAATAACTTATCTAAAAACCGTAAGAGAGTATTTTGTAAAAATCTTAATTTAAAATTAATAAATGCAGTTACGACAAATTTTCTTTTCAAAACCTTTTCATATACTAAGCTATTTTTACCGTAAGTGACAATTACTAGGTATTTTTAGTGTTATCCGCACAGATACGACAAAAATAGCTTAGTAAAACGTGTTCAAAGTATCATTAAATAATACTGAAAACATCTGCTTTCTTTGGACTTAGCTGCTTCGCTTTATTTTGTTAATACAAATCTAATAGAATCTACCTTCTGAAAGATACCATTTTCAAAACTCCGGACAGTTAAAACTGTAATCCATAACAATTTTCTGTTTTTTATATTCAAAGAATTTGTTTTTTGTAATGTTTTATTTTCTAGATTCATTTTTACCGAGCATGAAGATAATTTTGACAGCAGACGATACTTAAATAAAAATATTACTGGCCGTAGAATGAAATGCGAAAGAATTAGATATGAATATTTTACATGCATTCATTTTTAGAATTTGCATTTTAAATAAACATTTGAATAGAAAAAGCTGAATATTTACTTTAACAATTATGCAAAGTTGCATTAGTTTTTATCAACTATTCAACGGTAAACTAATTTTAATATTCTGTGTTACAATAAACTGCGACATTATTAAATATGCTTGCTTTACTAAGGTATAAAAGTCGTATCTACAAAAAATACTAAGGAAAAAAGTGGTAACTGCGCAGATATCACTTTAAAGGCTTAGTATTTGTCACTTACGTTTCAATTGCCTTAGCAAACTCCGCAAACTGTGCAGTTACGACTTTTTTCTTAAAGCTTTTTTTAATATTTCGCATTCGCAAATTGCCAAAAAACTTGAGATTCAGGTAAATTAAATTACTAACGACCACCTGGTGACAATAACTCAATTTTGATAAAATGTGCAGGTACCACATCTGTGCTTAGCACGGCAGTATAGCTAATCCACAGCGATGATCCCAAACGAGGGCGAAACTGCAGTCTCTGGATGACGCAACGAGCTATTTGATATTTTCTTGTAGTTTAAGATAAACTTCGTCTTATTATCCATCCAAGAATTATTACATTCATGAAGTCATACTTAGATTGGCTTCATAGTTCGAGGGAAAGGATTTTGGTTGGAGGGTTATCCCTTTGATCCTTCTCGCCTCAATAAATCCTCTTGTTTCTTAGATCTAATAGTCTCTAAAAATTGCTGTTAAATCCTTAATATTTGCTATTGAAATGAAATACAATTTTTTCAAAGCCCTTTGTACAGAAAGTATTAGAATGGAAAAAAAATCTCGTTTCAATAATACTTTGTTGCATTTCCGACTATTTTATTTTACACCTAAAATTACAAAATTTTAATTCGTACATGAAATTTTGATACCTAAATTTATTAAACGTAATTTTATTATCAGAAACATGTTTGAGAATACTTCTGAAAGCTTTTTTTTTTGTTAAAAAAATTAAATAAAGAATGTTTATCATGAATAAGGATTTCATGAAGAACGACTCATTTCTCATACGTTTGGAATTATTGAAATTACTCGTCCTGTTTCACAGTTTCAGAAAAGATATAAATCAGTCTGAGAGTTAGCTAAGTGTCGAAATAACTCACATTTATTATTCTTTCTACAAATTTGTGCCCGAAATATTCTGTTTTTCGAGATGGTCAAAACTCTAATAATTTATTCACTTGGTCTTTATAAATATAATGTTCAATCAAATATGTCATAAAGGGAATTAAGCATACAAAAGTATGACACACAGACGCTTAAATTTACTCTCAGACACTTTTAATCTAATTATTTCACGAAATACCCAAGTGTTGTTTATCCTTTTCGGTTTTTCCTCATTTTCTGTCATTGGTTTAATCATTTTTATTCTTTCCTTACTGTTGCGCAATTTTCGTTTAATTCTACCTCTTGGTACAAATGTGGCCCTTTCTATTGCTTACTATTAACATTTATTGTTTTCAGAAAGTTTGTGAACCGAAGAAAACTTTAAATAGCCTCAAAAAAGCTATAGAAACAGCATTACGTACATGAACTTGTACCTATCAGAAGTAAACATATTGGAACTCACTGAGGGTCTTGGCAGACTTACTAGCTTACTCTATTTCATTTATCTCTTAACTGTCCATAACTATTTTGCACTTAAATGAAAACTTTTATTATCGATATGATGCCCAAAATTTTATTCTTGTAATAAATGATAAAAATATACTTACTGGTTCACATGGTCCTCTGCAAGTTTTTACTGTTGCTTGAAACACTAAGAGATTGGAATCGGGTATTTTGAAAGCATAAAAATCAGCTTGCAAAGCTCCATCTGGTGTCTTTTGCAGTTCAGGGAATACATACAAATCGACAGGACATCTAAGCAAAATTTCATCAAGTTTTAAACAATTGGTCAAAGATGAAGATAATTTTTGTTAAAGTAAAACACTGCCATGGAAAGGTAAAGCGCAGCAATTTTTTTCCTTTTTTCATTTTTTTCTGCATTTTATCATATACGTATTATACTTTACTTTATTGTACATACTTGCTTACATGGTTTCCGATGAAAATAACGCACGAAGAAAAAAAAAAAAAACGTCAAGCTCCAACATTTTATTATTCTTAGTGGAGAATCCGAAACTCGTTTCTTGAAATACAATCGATCCCGCTTTATGGGATAGACAATTTACTAAAAATGCTCTAATAAGCGGGAAATACCTTTTTCCGGGACTAAAATGAGAAAATACATCGGTTTGGTACATCGAACATTTATTACATTAAGCGGGATATTCTTTAACCGATATTCCAGTAAGCGTGCTAGACTGTATTTCAAAAACTCATTTTTGCAGATACTGCACTTTACCATCTCATGGCAGAACATTTAAAGATAATTTCTTCGTGAAAATTGTCTTCCAATGCGATTTCTAGGTTTGAGATTATTAAGCTTAAATTCAGTGAGGCATAACGGTTGGAAAGCACTTGTTATCATCTTAAAATTTCTTGCACATTTTGCTTTTGGGGTTGTCCACAAATTATGTCACGCTTTGAAGGGGGGAGGGGATTCGGGAAATTGTAACTGTGTGTGACAAGGAGGAGGGAGGGGATAACAAGAAATAGGACACCACGCATTTTTTTTTTTTGTAAGAGTAAGTTAAAGAAAAATATCGTGACATGTAGCAAACAGGAGGGGGGAGAGGGGGGTCAAAAAAGTTGGGAAAAGGTGCCATCACTTCTGGACAGCTCCCTTTTAACTTTTTCTCTTGAAAGACTTTTATTTTCATTGAAAGTAGTAGGTAGTCAAAAGCGCTAATACGCGGAAATTTTCTTTAGCACTGTTAAGCTTAAATTTCTCTTTTCTGTTGATTTTGCATCAAAACCATTTGTTCATATTCCAATAATTTAAAATTATTTTGTGGGAAATGTTTTTTACCAACTGTTTTTTTAAGCAATAACCAAAGAATTTAACAAATAAGTAGCTGTAGAAGGAATGACGGTTGTTATTAAATCACTAAGTTCACAAATGATTGTGCTTCGGGGATATTAGGCTAAAAAAAATGACCATGCGGATGAAAGAACTTCCGGAAAAAGTAGTTTTATTTCTTGTTTCTAATTGTTAAAAAAAGTGAAAACATTTATGACATAAATCTAAAACGACGCGGCATGAGACATCAATTAAAAGATAAATCTAGGAATTAGCAATTTTGGTACAAACTAATTGTTGCGTATATTTACCCTCGGTTATCAATCAGATGGACTTGTCTGCCAGAGTAGGGATCTTTTGCTATAACGTTGGTCGCAAATATGTCGCTGAAGTACTCGTAATGATCTAGAAAAATTAAAGAAACAAAAAAGAAAACATTAGGCTTCGAAAATTTTAAATCTTACTATACGCTTTGAAACAACCACTCCTTTGCTTTAAAAAAAAAAAAAAAATCAGTTGAACATTTTCACGTCTAACTACAAAATTGAATGTTTATTATTTCTGAAATCTCACTTCACATTTTTAGGGCCAGAATATATTTTCTAGTAAAGCTTAAAAACTCCTTTTTAAATGGTAAAAAAATGTGCCAGTATTGTGTTTTTGATAGGTTTCATTCCCAAACTTTATACTTATATCCATAATCTAGCCTCAAACATTAGGCTCCTGACATAGATAATTGCACAGCAAAATAGTTATATAAGTAGGGCTGTTTTTTATTTAACTGTCTTTTGGAAATAAAGATGGCAAATTTTCATGGTGAACATTTCATTTAGTGTGAGAAATTTTTGATGATTCTACTTTTTCGTAAAATTAAACTTTGATGCTCTTTATTTGTTCATCAAGAAGTTTTGAAGTTATGATAGTAATATCTTTCACTTAAACAACTTTAATAAAATTGAAACTGGCCTAAAAAAAAAAAAAAAAAGAGATTTTTGGAAATAACCACAATTTAGACTGTAATTTATTCATTTTTCTTATTATTATTTTTTTCTCGACATTTCGCTTCAACGATTAATATAATTTGGGGAAATTTCGAGATAGGACCACTGCTAAAACCCCAGTCCTCTTAATGATATTAATTACCGACCGCACCGTTTATACACTCTTTACTGAATTTGTTTGCGAATGTCTTTAATTTTTTTATCCTTCTATTAAAGAATTCATTCACTTTCTACCGCAGTTACGTCTTAGATAAATGGTCGTTTAATGTTTAAAAACATTATCTTCTTCATATAAATACGTATTATTTGCTTTCTTTAATCATGAATTACTTACAATGGCCTCTAGCTTCCAATCGGAACGTCAGCAAATCTCCCACCGCTATCGTATTCGTTGGAGCCCCTCTGTAGAGCACCCGTAAAACGATGTTTGATGTTAGCATATTTTGAGCTGGAAGGTGCTCAATCTGGGTAGGATAACGTCTGCCAGAATTTGAAGAAAATAAAAAATAACATGAATGAGACAAAATTAAACAGGGGAAATTTTTCTTGTGCATGTAAACAGATGTGTAGAATCTTACCCATCCGTTCTGGTATCCATGTAGCTCGAGGTAACCACGGTTTCTCCAGGACCAGACATGTAGCACGTAAGGTTGTATTTTTTATCCCTTGATGTTTGAACATTATCATTGAACTGCACAACTACGATGTTGGTCATTACGTCTCCGTACTGAAACCGAAATCACATTAGTATTTTACAATGGTCAAACATTAACCCATTTATGTTTCAGTCATGAATTAGAGAGTAATAAATTTTTACAAAAATTATGGTCATTCAAATAATGATCATTCTGCTGACAGACGCTTACAATTATAAGCACTAATAATAGTAAAAACTATATACTACTATAAGTACTACTACAGTTGAGGCAAACCTAACCTGGCATTGTCGTAATGTTGTAATCAGGATCTGTGTTACCTTCTGGTTAGGTTCGCCCCCAACTACAGATTTTAAGAAGTAAAGTAGCACACCACACATTTACATATACGAGGGTCATTCATTAATTAAAGAGATAAACGGATTTTTTTCCAGGTCAATTTGATTTTACGAAATAAGATTTTTTTCCTTTCAACAAAATCCTCATCAACATTTATGCACCTGTCCCAACGGGTTACTAGCTTTTTTATACAGGTTGCAAAGAACCTTGGTGTAGAAGCCAATTTCACAAAAATTGCTCGTCATCTTCGTTATCCTAGAATTATTTCCAAGTAATGGGGGCCAAAAAAAGGAAATCAAAGGGTGCTAAGTCAGGGCTATGAGGGGATGAGTCAGTACCTCCCAGCCTACTGGATTCATGATTCATTCAGCTACGAGAGGACGGTCTTGGTGGAGAATCACACCCTCTCCACTGAGATCCACAACGTTTCTCTCTCATGGCTCGCTTCACCTTCTTCAGAAGCATATCTGAATAGTATTGATTGCGTATTGTGCTCTGATCCTCGAGATAATCGCAATATACCGTACCTTCAACAGCCCGGCCAGAACGGTGTATGTCAGACACTGATTCTTGACCACTTTTGAATCGTTCTACCCCCTTGTAAAAATTTTCATGATTCATGCAACTTTTACAATACACTTCAGTCATTCTAGAGAATAAATTAGCTGGTTTTTCACCTTCAGCAATAAAAAAAATGAATCACAGATCGTTGTCTAACCAATGTGGAATTTTCAAGAAGACCCCAAATCGTTTCACTTAATTTTGAGATTGTAAAAAGAGCAATGCTGATCAATCAGCTGATTAGAAATTATTCCAATGATCCCAACTTAAATCCCAAATGCTTCAAACTCGCACTACCAAGTCCACATCAATTTGTTACTTTAACTGTTGATTTTTTTTATTTGAAAGATTACTTTATTGAGAATGTTCTTAACTGATTTTCATCTTTGTAGGACTTAAAGAATTGAAAATATTCGCAACTCCAGAGCTCGAATACGCTACCTTGCGGTGATTAACAATACGTAAGAAAAAGGTAAAACATTCCATTCCACGTGTTTTCTTTAGGGTAAATTACAGGCTTCTGACAGTTTATGGTGTGATGTAATTTCAGAAGACTAGAAAAGATTGCTTCCCACAAACACGATGAAAAATTACTGTCATTCACTTAGCGTCAAAGCAAGTTATAAGTTACAGCATGCGTTTGTTTTACCTTTTTCATCCGCCATTGGACAGTGGCTGCAGCGCCCCCTATAGTTTATTGGACTTGAGAATTAATTAAAACCGTGGAAATTTGCATTTTTCGCAATTTTGGTAGTGAAAACTTACTTGCATATTTAAAATATTAGCATCAGTCAAAAAAAGAAGGAGTTTTCCTGCTTCTGACGGAATTTGTTTGGAACTTCCGTGCAAACAGAACTTGAATTATGGCCTTTTTGTTCAATTTATAGAACAGTAAATTTGAAAACTTTGTGCAGCGTTTTTCATTGTGTTTAGCGCTGATATATATAATTGAATAAAAAGTACGACAGAAATATTTTTTTGATAAAAGAAACACATATACCATAGGCATCAAAATATTTGACGCTAAGCAAATGTCAAAATGTCCAACTAGATGAAGAATATTTGTTTCTAAATGTACAAAAGGACTCATTAAACTCAAAACTGATCCATTATAACAACAAGCTTTTAGAAAACAGGACGAAACAAGGTAGAAAGCCGAAATTATACCGGAAAACGGAAATGTTTTCATCCAGTGAAATGCACAAAGCCCGCTATTGAAAAGTTCACCGCTTTACCTTGCAATTTTCCGGCTGATGCCACCGTCCGAAATGTAATATAGACGGATATTCGTCACAAAGTGAAATGTCAGGAGTTCAGGGGCTCAATAATTCACGCGTCTTTTACAACTTACTAATAATAATATCAGTTGAATCTCACGTTTTGGAAAAAGAACAAGAAAAAATAGAAAGTTTTTGTTTCCGTATTCCGCGACCTCGATCTATACAGGTATTATTTCTCTTTTGTAGAAAAGAAGCAGCAAATGTTTGGAATTTAATATCGAACAAAGTTGGTAGATATTTTCCCTAGTTTGTGAAGCCATAGTTAAGAGTTTAAACAGTAGATTTTGTTCGTAATTTTGCTTTTATGAAAGTAAGAAATCTTTAAGTGATTTATGATACTAAGACCAAAGAGTCATTTAGGTTCCCGATACATAACAATATATGCATTGCTCGTTTAGTTTTGTAGAAACATAAACATATTTTTATGTTATTTTTTCACTTTACTGTTTGTTTGCTCAATATACCGTCTTGCATGACTGAACCTTCGTCCTAATGATTATATTGGTCGGTGAAGAAGTTGAGCACGTCGTGATCACACATATGGGTAAGTGAGGAAATCAAAGCCTCCTCCACCCCATTGAAAATTATCCAAGTGCTCAAGGTAAGCTCAAAGTATGAGCTGAACTTTTATTTTGTTCGATTGGTAATGTATATTAAAAATGTTTTTTTTTTTTTTGAAGAGGAAGGGATTTTTATTTTGTATACTTTAATTTTCGTTATTTTTCTTTAGGAGGAAGGAATTTTTATGTTGTTAAAATTGCATTCGCGTAAATTTTTTTTTCTCCTCCGGAAAGGAGGGGGATTTTCGCTTTATTCGAAATTAACGTGTGTTCTAATTGAATTCATTTAATCTGAGAAGGGTAGGGAGGGAATACTTATCCTATCCCAACTGTGATAAGTATTTCTATTATATTATTCTTATTCAGGGAAGGGGTAGCTTTATTTTGTCACAACTGTGCAATGCGAATTTTAATAGAACTCTTTCTTTTTCGAGATGAGCTAGTTTTTATTTTGTTCTCATTGTAAAGGAAGTTTTGCGGCATTATAGAAGAAATTATTTTTTACTACACCGAATAAGCTTAGTGATTAGATTAAATTATGCGTGCACATTTTAGATCAAGAAAATGGGTCTTTTACTTTAGGAGGGGGGGGGGGGGTAAAGAAATTTTCATTAACTCAAGGAACTTTTTTAAATTTTAAAGTCTTAGCACGGGCACCACCTAGCGGATACAGCCAATTATGTATATTGAATAATTGGCAGTTCCGTGTAGTTATTGGATGAAAAGTTATTCATTTTGAAAAGCTTCCTGAAGTTGTAAACATGAGCAACTTTTAAGAGCAGCGAAAGCAGTGAACATTCTCAGAGGTAGTTTAATGGAGATATGAAAGGAAACTCTTCATTGTGCTCCCTCCTCCCCCTCTTCATTTACTATTTTTGAAATTTTTTTACTTGTAAATGTGCTAGAATACAAGAGCGCCCATACGCAAAATTTTAAGGGGGGGGGGGGTGGAGGGCTCAAATATTTCCCCCATGGTTTAGCAGGATATTTTCCCCATAGAAACCGATTTCAGTACAGATTAGAGATATTAAAATTTGTCATTTTTGATAAATTAATAATTAATGGCTGAAAAAGAAATGTTTTTACATTTTTGCAAAAGAAAAAAGTACTAAAAGCAAGGAAGTTCTAATTTTAACGGGAGGGGAGTTAAGCCTCCCTTACCCCCCTATGGGTGCCCTTGCTAGAATAGAGGGGAAAGTGAATTGCGACTCATCTTTCTACCCATTCATAGTTCGATGACCACCAGTGAATGTCAAGAGCATGCGTCGCCCTTGCATTTCGCCCTTGTGTTTTCACGCTTTGCCAGCTAATTGCTGTTTCCCACGCGAAGGGCATCCTTTTGTTTCTCCGTCACTTTTGTTTCCGTGTAGGAACTTTCGGTTTCACTTTTTTTTTCCCGACATTCATTTGCTAAAGCCATCTTGCTTTTGTTTGTTCCGCATTCCGTTTTTCATTTGTTTATGTGCTTTTTTCTGTATTATTCTGAGAAATAATTTTAATTTCGTTTCGAAGTCAAATTATTAGAATTTTATAAATGTTTTGCATTTTAAACAGAGACGGATTTTCAAATTTCTTTACTTTTGAGCTGCCCATTTGTTTTCGTTTGGTCTTTGGTTTACAATTTATCTTGCTCAAAAAATTTTTTAATTTTATTTATTGGTTTGCTGCTCGAAATTCAAATATTGATACTTGTGTTCGTTTTTGCAAAACTTTTCAAAATTCTAGAAGTTTTATGCCTTTTACTTCTTGAGCATTTTTACTTTTTGATACTTTTTTCGACGTTCTAACAATCGTTTAACGCAGTATAACCTTATAACCTACGCACGCTCTTGCGCCGGGGAAAAAAAAAAAAAAAAAAAAAAAAAAAAAAAAAACCGATAAAATTAATTGTGACTTTACTACCACATACTTTTGTAATTTTTACTTCTTACTTTTTATAAACAATTTTTACATCAAAATTGCAAAATCGAACAAAATCGATTCAAAAATCTTCGAACAATTCAGATATAAAGAAAAAAGAATTCCAATTAAGTTATTAAACATTCGAAGAAGTAAGAATTATCCAAACGCATTAAAATCATCATGGTATTTATTTCGCATCTTCATTTTATTGAAAAAGAAAGTGGACTTAAAAAAGAAAATTTGAATTAACCTTTGCTAACATTTTGGTAAGCAGGATAATGGTGAAGGACAAAAAATGTTTATTGAAATTCATTCGGTCATATTCATGAGACTAACAATTTCAAAAAAAAAAAAAAAAAAGGAATAAATAAAAGCGATAATATTCAAAATTTATACTTGTTCATTGCTTATAACTATTATTTTCTATGTGAAATAAAACAAAATTGTCACTAGTTGTAATTTTGTTAGAAAACTATTTTCCGCACTCTTCAAAACAAAAACGAAGCCGTTTTAAATAAAAACAATTAGTACAGAATGGAAAAATGAATAAAATGTTTTAAAACATCTAAAAGTGCAGTATTTTTTACATTACAATAATCATAGCATCTGGTTGAACTCGGATGTAGAGAAACCATGAGAATCAATCAAATAATATAAATGGTAAATGAAACAAGAAATAAGAGGTCAGTTTTTTTTAGCAAGAAATAATATATTTGAGTACAAAAAAAGTCTTCTTATAGAATAGAAAAAGATAATTTACAGAAATCGTCCACCACTTAATTTAGAAATTATTTCGATATTAAATGTCTCTTTGTTGTTAGAATCGTTCATCCTGTATTCACTGTAACTCATAATATTCCACAATTTTTAAGGACGGAAAATTTGGCTGTATGATGATTATCGATGCATCCTCATTGGTTAAGTTGATGAGATTTTAACTGAAAAACATACCTGTTGGGTACCGCATCGTGGAAATCCATTTCCTCTTGATATCCTTAGAACGCTTGTTGTTCCACCATTGCCATCGTAAAAACAAGAATCGTAAAAACCATAAGTATAGATTCGACCATAGAAACCTTCTGGTGTTTTCATGGTGAATTCTATCCCATCAGGACTGCACGATTGACTCACTAAGAGAAAAAAAATTAAAGGTACCAGAAATTTAAAATCTAGCAGTGATTTAATAATGAATCTAAATGTTTTTATATTTTCGTTTTGAATAAAGATACGTTATGTGTGGCCTATGTATTTAAAACTTTCAAAATTAATTCATTTATGATTTAAAATTGGTTATTTATCTTTATTACATTACGACAGAAAGGCAACATATTGCAAAGTTGATTAAATGTAAATTGAAAATAAATAAATATATTTTGCTATTTGGTTCACATGATTTTTTATACTTTAGTTCAGTGTTTATTAATAAATGATCCGCGGAACGGGATCGGTCCGTGAAAGATTCGCAAACTTTAAAGCGTTTCCTAAGTAAGGTTATTCGTCGGAATCTTGGTAATTGTGTTCGAAAGAAAATCTACGAAAAATGTCGGATGTTCTTTCGTTCATAAGAATAAGTTTCGAGGGCAACAGGAGGTTTAGATTCGATTGATTGCTGGGTTCTCTACCTTTGAAGACACTCAGATTCTCAGGTGGTACTAAAACATTCCCAACTTGTATCAGGTGTGACAACAGCGGAGTCACAGCGCAACATCTCCTACTTTGTGTTGGCTGAAACAGAAATGGTCTGTTGAAAAGACCTAATTTGGTATTGCAGGTCAGGAAATCGAAAAAACTTATGCATCTGATATGATTTGCATCAACGGAGCAACAGCACATCTTCTATGTATTGTTGGATAAACAGAAAGAATATGCCGAACAGACCTAATTTGGTATTGGAGATCAGGAAATTGAACGAACTCACGGATATGATCTGATTTACATCAAAAAGATTTTTAGAAAAAAAAGATGAGACCACGTGCTATATACTGAAAAAGAAGTTCGTTGTAATCATTTGCAAATTTCTCACTCTTTTAGCGTTATTTCTATCAATTTCATCTATTTCATGTCGATGGCATTGTTTTCTCAACCCACTCAACCCATATGACAAGCTATTTTATAAGAAATAATTGACACATTCAGTTTTTTTCGTACGCTTTTGAAATTATGTTTCAAAACTGCGATTGAAATTATTTTGCCGGAATTGAAATTATTATCATGTTTTGGTCTCACCATCAATGCAGTTAGGGGCGCTTGCTCCAGGTATTCCATTTGCTGCCGCAGCGTCTCTTTCGTAAAAGTCAAATTGGGAATCTTGCTCGAAATGACCTGGATTATTAAGTTGAAGATGTCTCGTATCTTGGTCGCTCAGTTCACAGTTGTCCGGAATTACATTTCTAGAAACAATCGAAGATATTGATGTAGCATAATTCATAAGCTTCTGCATATGAAAAGAGTTAATATTTTGCCTCTGCAAAAAACAGACAAAAATACTAAAGCAGGACTGTGCAAGAAATGTTTTCACTGCTACAAATAAATTTATTTAATAAATGACACCATCTACAGAGTTTAACATAAACTACTAGCGGAAGGCAAATTTGGTTTTTTCATAATGTATGTTTTATAGGAAAAAAAGTATAAACATAATGTTGTGAGTGTAAATGTAAGATTATAATTTCTAATATAAAGGTCCATAACTTAGAAAAATATATGAAGACTGACAGAAAATTTAACCTTTCGGCAAAGATTCGACTTTTTTGACCTAATTTATAAGATTTCAGTATGCATGAAAGAAATAACTAACGTAGTAGCAAGGTATCTTATTGTATTCAATGTTCTTTAGTTTCATATTTATCACTCATCAAAATATTATTGGATATCTGGTTCTAGAATTCGTCTTACTAGAAATTGAGCTAATGGAGGGGTTATTTTGCTTGTATGAATGTTCATGCAGTTTAATAAATTTACTACTCAAAGCATCAGAGACATCAAGGAATACGTGACCTACCTCATACATTTATGGCTTTAATGTTTCAAATTTAAGGACAATATTATGAAATCAGAAAGAAGACTAGCTTGATTAGAAACAGGTTTTACATACTTCTCTAATATTCAAGATTAGCTTCCATTTTAGTCTTTTCTCTCTCCTACATTTTTTTGAAATGTTTATCAGTTGTTGTTTAGCGGCCATTTCAGAAACTCTCACTAGCATTGAAGAAATAGCTTGTACTTAGTACATGATTATTTCATATTATATCCAAAATTGTTGTTTTTTGTAATTCGATAGGGGGATCCGGGGTAAAATGGGTAGCCGGGGTAAAATGGGTTTAGTTGCATTTTTCTTGATTTTATTCTACTGGACAACATTTTTTTAAAATAAATAAATATGATGAAAATATTTACATATCAAGCAATATTTTGACTTGAGGAAAAAAAATCCAGCAATTCATTTACCAGGCTCAGCAAGAGTTTTATTTTTCAGAACACAAAGCAATGCGTTTATAGTGAGTGATATACTTCTTTCTAGAAAAATTTACAGGAAGAGTTTTGGAAGTTTTTTATTTGGATTTGATAGAAAAAGAATTTTTCTAACAGAAAACTCAAAAAATAAGTAAATTTTAATATTTACAAAAATTTTGTAGTACTTTTAGTTGCACAGGGTAAAATGGGTATAGCCAACATTTTCGAGTTAAAGACATTGAATGCATGAAGATTAAAAAACTTAATTATCTTTGCAAGACAAATGTTACACATTATTCATCTTTTAAACTAAAAGTATGTTTTTAAAAAGTTTTATAAATAATCACTCTTCATTTATTTGTTGTATTTTAATTACTATAACTTATGCCATTAGTACTTAAAGGTATTATATTTTTTGATTATTATCGATATAGTTCATGATTACTGTAGGTTAGTAATTTACTGTAAGTTTATTATGTATATTGTTCATTGCTACACATTATAAAACATAGTAAGTATTGATAGCTAATATGCTGTCTTTTTAATTTCCTTTTAAAACCACCAACCCCATTCTCAGAACATAGTCTAAGTACAACCTCACATACAATCACAACAGAATCCTTACGCCTCATAGCAAAGTTGTACTGAATAACTAAATCCTCCTACTATACCTCTTGGTTCGCAGCCATTTTTTAGCACTGGTAAGGAAATGAAAAATTTCCAAATAAAAAAAAGTAAGAGTCTAAACAAAGGTGGGGGATGTTGTAATTACAGAGCAGGTGGCTGCAAGATTGTACACAAACAGGCGGGAGCCAAACAAAAGCAGAAAAAATAAATACACATAAAATAAATAAATTAAAAAAAAACATTAACAATAATTTATAAAGTAACTAATGAAGTAGAAGTGAAAACTAGTGGTTCTTCTAGTTGTTAATTCCAGCAATTGGCGACAGGGCCGTTGTTAAATTTGTGGAATTCATAGGTTTAATCACTGAAATCTCAGCTGAAAGTGAATATACTGAGAAGTTTGCTACAAAATCATCTGCCAAACTATCCTATGTGCTCCCCAAGAAAGATGACATTGATGTTGTGCAGGCATCACAAAGTTATAAAAATACTATCTCAGCCAAACTGCAAGTCTTTGCCAATGCACCTTTTTTTCATAAATTTGATTCTGTAAACATTTTTTGTGGTTGTTTTGGATTAAGGTTTTTCTCCTCCAATGCAATTATACTCAATTTAAAAAAAATTCTCCATTAGTCACAGTGTAGTTCAACTTTAAACAGCATATACCCATTTTACCCCGGTGTATACCCATTTTACCCCGAAGCACGGGGTAAAATGGGTATACACAGGGGTAAAATAGGTATACCCCTTTACACTAAATTTAAAGCAAAAAGTTAACACAAAATATGCCCAAATTAGACCTAAGATACACAATGTATAGAATATTCAACAAAAACACAATTATATTTCATGATATTTCTGCTATGGGTCACTGAAATTAAAAATGCTGTTTTTTATACCCATTTTACCCCGGGTGACCCTAACCCAGTAAGTTTTTTTTTGCTAGTTTTTTGTTTTGTAAACATCGATGAGACACATTTATTAAATGTATATATATGTATTTTGTAACTTTATTTTTAAAATTGGAATTCTCTTCAGGTTCGGAGAAAGAGGGAGCTGGGAATACGGTGAAGATGATCAGATTTTTCCCTATTTAAAACATTGACTTGTTTTTATGCAGAGAATTATGGTCTATCAATACATATCATATGCGCTCACCTAAAATTAAAAGACAGGCAGACGAATTCCCTTTCTTCTAAGCAAGCCTTCTCACAATCCTCTTCCCTGTCTGTTCTGACCACTCTCCTAACGTAGAAGCTCCTGAGCCTGGTTCCGTAACCCACCCTTCTGAAGATGCCTCCGTTATACATTCCTGGTTTGCAAAGCTCGTAGTTGTTGTTAGGGAACTGTTGACCCATTCCAGCTGGAGGGTAAATGCCGCTGCCATGGAAGGGATTAGCATGTGGATATCCAGGATAACCACCTTGGAATCCACCAGGAGCAGAGTGAGGGTTTTGATGAGGTGGAGCTACTGGAGGATAACCACCTGCCTGACTCCAACTATGAGCATTGCCTGAGCCCCAAGGTTGAGAAGCGGGTGGCATAACTGCTGGGGGATAGGCGGGAAAATTCACTGGGCCTTGGTGGTGAGGGTTCTGGTTCCATCCCTGTCCGCTCCATGGACCAGAAGGCCATGCCTGAGAAATGGAAGGATTTCCACCTGAACCACCTGCTACTGGTCCACCTATACCCCATCTGGAAGGTCCAAATCCGGGAGCACCAGCAGTTGGACCATAACCGGGTCTGTGGATGAAACTGTGTCCTCTGTTTCCACTTCCTCTGACTGTAAAAAAAGGACACTTTATTAAGTTACACTATTATTGTGTCACACAATAACTTAATTGTGTTAATACCTGAAATATTTTTTAAACAGAATATCACATTTATTGTACTTATAAAAATGTTTATTTAAAAAAGCAAATCTAAGTATAACTGAAAAGAACTTCCATAGTGACCGTTGCTTAAAGTGCAAAATCTTGTCTGAAACTTATATGACTTCAGTAGAAAGTTTTAAAAGAAAAGTGAAATTCTTAAATCATTCTGTATGAGACTATACTGCATCTTAATTGTATGAGACTGATTGATAGCAATAATATTCAGTGCTCAGCATTATGCTATTTAACAGAAAAAAAGTTACGGTACCTAATATTTTATTTTCATATAATATTTTTATTTTTAGATTTCTTTTTCTTCTTGGAAAGAGAGAGAACTTGACATCCACTTGAAACTTTAAGTAGACACTGATTCAAAAGAGGTAAATCCTTTAAATTGAAAGTAATTTTTTTCTATAAGAGAAGCTGTCTTATTAGTATTTTATATAATTGTTTAATTGTGCTTTGATGTTTGATGTTTGATTTTGTGGGAAAATTAAAAATTTTGAAGTACAGTCAGTTGTTTAAATAAACAATGAGGATCACTACCACCCTGCTGTGATCTGTTTGATTTGAATTTAATTATGCTACAATCTGCATTTTGGTAAGGTGTTTCTCTTTGTACTAAAATAGTCGTTTTTACGCTTCTTGTACATACTACATAGAAAAACTTTAAATCGTATACAAATACTAGTTAAAACATTTATTTCATTAGTGTTTGGATACGAAGTGCTGCATATTTTTATTTATTTTTTTGGCAAGATGGCTTCCTTCACCATAAATACATCTTTTTTAATGTACCCAACCTTCACCAGGTAGAAATGCAAGCCAGAAACCTTCACCATAAAGCCAGATTTTAAGCATTTCGAAAGAATACATAATATTGATATAAAAAAAGAGCAAGAACACATCTTATTTCACCATCACCAGTTTAAAGAGTGGTGCAAACGGAATAGTGCTTGATCAACTTTAGAAGCTGAGCTTTCCATCAGTTACTGTGCCGGTTTCAGAAATCTTAGGAAAAAGTTGAAAACCTTCAACATTCCTAATATTTCCACCCGTTATTGTGCAAGCTAGCTACAGGCACGAAAACGCTGCTGCAGTTGCACCCGCCACCGATTTGATCCCGGTAGATGACAGTCGGGTACTTACTCCATTTGAACTCATAGTAATCGTAAGATTCGTCGTCTACGAGATTCGGCTTGTTGGAGGCTCCACTAGATTGGCTGCTGAATCGGCAGGACTGAAATCGCGAACTGTACTCGACCGACTGGCAGTCACGGTTATAGCGTCGCATGCACTCGTCAAGGCATTCTTGGAAGGAATAGACTTTCACTTCGACCTGGTGAGCAACGTCTAGTCGTTTTCTACGGAAGCACTCGACAGTGGCGTTGTTGATGTAAGCGTCTGGTGAAAGATCAGACGCATGGATCAGAATTGGGTTGTTTCCCATTTTCTTTTCTTTTTTTTTTGAAAGAGCATGGTCAAAGACATGGGGGCAGTTACTTTTTTTCTTAATTTTGACTTATTTTCTCTCTTAAAAAAGTAATCTTAAACGACATTCAGTCATTGTTTTCATTTTTGTCACAAGTGAGCAAATCCTACGGGCTACCAAAAAGTTTCAGGGCACCTCCAAACTTCGCTAAATGGATATTTTATTTAACTAACAATTCTTTTTCTGCTAATAAATTGCTCGCTGTGAAAAAAAAATCACTAAAAGGCGATATCTTTCCAAAAAAGACAACCATGCGCTCCGATTTAAGATAGCTTTCATCACTTGTGACGTCACAAGATGAAAAATTTTTGTTTAAAAATCAGACATTTAAAAAAAATAACTAAAAATTAAATGTTGAGAAAATAAAAGAATTTTCTGGGTTCATGTTATTATTTTCGCTTATTCAACCAATTTCAGTGACTAAAAGTAGTATACTTTTGACTGAAAGGAACATCCTCATTTCATTTAAAGAGTCGAAATTCATCGACAAAGGCTTTAAGTACATTTGATTCCTTTTCTTGGTGCGCAAAAAATGTCCACTTTAATTCTAACAAATAATTTTCTTCGGAACTTAACGATTTTTATAAGAAAAGAAGTCTATTTTTGATGTGGATAAAAGCTAAAAATCGTAATTTTTACGCTCTATAAAAGAGTCTCGGAAACATTGAAGTTTGAAGACTCAATTTATTTTAAGACATGCGGGTACATATACATATGATTTTTTTTTAGAAGAGCTGCTTATTCTGCGACCTACACAGGCTGCGGAGTTGGATGGAAAATGATCGAAGTCAGAAATTTTAGAACCTTCAAACTCTGACTCCGGCTCCTTTACCCCAAAATCAGTTCGACTCTGACTTCGATTCCACAAGCACTGGCAGAGCTGCGCACTTTCTGGGAAAATGTCCGACCCCGAATTCCTTAGAACTTTACTTTCGTATCCCGAATCCGACTCATTCTTCTTAAAATTCCTACATAGAAAAATTTAGTTTCGTGGTATTTTTTCAGAGAAAACATTTCTAGACAGATAGATGGCTTAAGAACAGCAAAACTTTTCGAAAAGCACATAACGAAGACTTCCGATATTAAAAATTCTGCGACATTATTATTTTAACTATGAAATGAAATCAAGCTATTTCAAACCTGACAGCGTCATACTTTTTTCCAGAGTACTATTTTAAATTGTAAGAAGATTAACATCACATTTACTGAGTGTATTCTTCTAAATATCATAACATTTTCAAAAAAAAAAAAAAAAAAAAACTGTGCGACTTTCAGGGTATAAATGGATTTTTAAAAACAATTCAAGATGCTAAGTACGTGTACAAATTGTGTGCTAACGAATTAAGAAATTTCAATTCATTACGAAATTTTTTTGAAAAAGTACTACGCATCTTTTCTTTTATAACTTATATGTGAAAATGTTTTCAAAAGTTCGATTTTTTAAAAATATATATCTATAACCAACTCAATTTTGCATTGGAGTTGATCAACAAGATGTTTCAAAGAAATACATACACGATAATTTAAAGCTAATTAAAATAATATTGTTTGGCAGTACGACTGCTCAATAAACCAAACATTTACGTTTGTTTTTATTTGGCTTGAGAATAGTTGTTTTAACAAACATAAACAAATTATTTGGTTCAACATGTAAAAACTAGTAAAAAACACTTGATTTCAAGATTAGTAAAAACATTTATCATTCTTAGAGCAAATAATTAAATTGAAAAATATGAAGGAGTTAATGTTAACATTTAGTTTAGGAAAGAAAAAGGTATTAGAAAAAATATGAAATACACAATAAATACTTCTACCAATGAAGGTTGGGATAACATATTTAAAAATTTCTAAGCTGTTTTTTTATACTGATTTCACAAGTAGATATCTCGTATCATTAATTAATTTTTTATGAGATTTTTTTTATTTTAAATGCTTTCTATCTTTATTTGAGTAGTCTTTAAAATTTATTTTTACAATTTATGATTTTAGCACAATTGAAATGTTTTCTAATATATCTGAAGAACTTGAACGTTATAGAGATGAATTACGTAATATGCAAGCTTTCAGTAAAGTTTGACCCAATGGATATTTTTACTTAGCATTTTATTTAATTTATCACTTGATAAATGGTATTGTTATTTGATTTATAATTTTCATTCTGAGTTTAAACTTCTTTTAAATTTAAAATTATAGCTGTATTCCTTTGAATATCATTTTTGAAAGATCTTAAAATTGCAATAGGATGCAATAAGCCGAATTTAAAAATTTTTACGCGTTCAATATCTAAATTAAGAAAAAGTTTCTTTTTTCTTTTGTAAAACGGCGCATTTTTCCAGGTAATAAAAAGAGAAGTGCATTGTTAGAATAATCCCACGCTATTATATGGTAAACTTAAGATCTAAAATGTTCGCCGAATATTTTAACATACAACAAAAATATTTTCGCTGTATCTTTAGCCTGAAAGCTAATTCAAAATTAATATCTTTCCCATCTTCATTGTAAAATTCGATCATGTGTAGCATGTTTAAAGAACCACACAAACTAGGCCAACTCAAAAAATTAAAAATGATCTGAGACTAAAGTTTTCTTTTGCGGTATTTAAGTTTTTAACGAATAGAAGCTTATCCTTAACCTTGTATTGACAGCGAATTGACAAATGGGTTAGAAACAAATTAACATTAAACAGATAACACATTTTGCAGGCAAAATATGAATTTGAATTTTTACATAAACCTAAACGAATATCTAGAAACTCGGCCTTTATTTTCTGCTTTTCTGTTACTTAAATCCCTGCAAAAAGTAACACGTATTAGAAGCAGTAGCAGCAGCATTGGCTAAACAGAAACTCCGCTCTATTTATGGTTCACGCTAGCATTCGTGTTTTGGACATCAAATGAGAACAATGAAATTTGTATATGCTCTGGTGAAACGCAAATTGCTGTTTTGGAACATTTAAGCAAGCTTAAAATTGTCTAAAATATGTTTAAATTCAATTGTATGCCTCACTTGCATTTGTATATCAGTTCCTTACAGGAAATTAGTACTTATAGCATAGCAGCGATAAACTAATTCTGAAAGAATGCGTCGTGGAAGTAGTCATCTTACCTCTGTCAGCATTTCCACAGAGGATTCTGTAAAAATCTCCTTTACCAGGAACTAACGTTGTGGTCTCATGTCCGGTGGACATTTCTCCGGAATCAGCAGCATCAGGGTAGTACATGTAGGTTGTGCAAAGCCAGGTATCTTCTTCGTGGTAAAAGGCTGTACACAAATAACCTCTGGTTTCCAAACTCTGGGAGCAAATGTCTGAACAGCTCTGGAAATGCTGGGTGTAAATTGTTTCCAACTCAATGGCTCCACTTGGGCGTTTACCACTTTCCATAATATGAGCTCTGTTAGGACAAGCTTGGGCTTCTAAGAATGAATGAAAAATTGAGAGATTACACATAGAAATGTTCTTGTTAATTATTTTTGAGTTACATGAACATTAGATTCACTGTTTTAATTTCTTTTCCTGATATCTTTAACATAAATTATTAAGATTGATGTTGTTTATTTATGTTAACTCGGGAGACATTCAGTTGTGAAACTTTTTGATGGCATTCGACATCTCGTCATACTTTCGTCTAGCTGGTTTAATAGTTGATTGACAAAAACAGCTTTGAAATTTTAAAACTGCATACTAGGTGGATTAGGATTCCTGGTTTAAGTGGTTATAGCGATTAGAGGTAATGAAATTCGAAACATCACCCAAAATCTGCATAGCCCGAACAACTGAAATTTTGAAACAAATATGTTATAAAGAACAAAAGTATTAGAGTGGTCTAATGCTTAGAAAGTTAACTAGGAAATCCATCTTGTATTTTCATTGAAAATTTGGAGGATGAACTCAAATTTATGCAAAGTCATTTGATTCTGCAGCCTACATTGGTAGTTAGCATCAAATTATGAGGTTCATTTGATGCAGTTGTTGCATATTTAATAAATATTAGCTTGCTCAAAAGTTCAGCACATGCAAATATATTTAATGATTCCGTGAGCTTAAAATGTATTCTAAATATACTGGGAAAATTATACCTTTTTACATTTTTTAATCTTAATGCATACTAGGTGGGTTAACATACCTGATTTTTAAGTGGTTTATAGCGTTTAAAGGAAATGAAATTCGAAACATCACGAAAAATCTTAACAACAAATGAACAAATTTTCATGTTTCTCACCCAAAAGCAAAATATATTTAATAGTTTTGTCTAGTTACTGCTGAAAATGATAACTCTGGCACATTTTAGTGGTTAAATGTACTTAAAAATAGAAGAATTTTATATAAAAATTATTGATAAATTTAAAGCCTTCAAAATATTTCCATTTAAACTGTTAAATTATTTCGCACTGCATGCTATCCTTAGGGTGTACGGTGTACTGTACACTCACAGTACATCCGCATGTCAGAACCAAGCAGTTAGTACGTTTCATCTTTATATTGAATAATCCTGGAATTTTCCTTAAATTTAATTAACTGCAGCAAAGTTTTTATGGCATAAGGAATTAATGCTGAAGGATTTTTACTTCAGCCTTACAGAAAAAAATTATGGGTTTTTTACAATTTTCAAATTTTTTTCTGTGATTGACTTTACCTGAAAGGCACATATTCTCGACGTAGTCACTGTTCGAATCACTGAGGAAACCTGTAGGATTCATCGCCTTGGTGCTTCGACTGAGCCTACACTTCTGGCCACCTCGGTCGAAACAGGCTGATAGGCACTCTGGATCATTGACGCATTTTTCCTCGCATTCTGTTCGATTCGTTGCAAAGACTTCTTGGTCGGTGTGACTTTCGAAACAGTAGCCGGGAGTTCTTTTGATCATGTAAAGTCGATTTGGGCAGTCATTAGTCAGTCGGGATGCTAAATAGAGAAAACTGGTTCTAAACATTTAGAACGTAATAAGAAGTAGTTATAGTTTTACAAACACAAATGTGACTACGAGCTACAAACTCTGGACTCAGCTAGACAGATGCTAATCAATATATCACTCCCCAATAAACATCAAGATGCCCTTAAAACTGTTTACCGCATTGCAAGTAACAATTGCTTCCGGTAAAATATTTCAAATTCCCACATCCCTTTTGAAGCAGTAATTTTTCCTACTTTCAAAGTCTGCTTAGAGTTAAAAAAAACTTTAAACAATGGCTTCTGTTTAATTTAGAATGTCTGGTTTGAGACTCTGGTTGAGACTCTCGATATACGAAATTTGACATGGTACAGCGCAAATGTTCAGTATAATTGTATTCGCATGTTTTAGAGACCATTAATGCGGGTTATAAGGTCATTATGCGGGACGTGATCATATAGTAATAGCAAAATGAGCACAAATTTAGTGATTAATTATTCACGCTTCTGTATCAATAAGTTAGACTTGTATTTTGCTCAAGATGTTATCAAATCCTGTTAAGCTAACAAATCTGAATAAATTTGATAACTCATTCAGAATTACAACTTTTTGAACCACATATAGTGCGTGTTCTTGAACTTTTATGTTGAGCATGATTAGAAACTCGAGTACCTTTGACATCAAGCATTTGAAAGCAAATAGTTTTTTGCTATACGTTTTCATTCAAATTGCAACAAATATTTAACTTCGTGATGAATTTTTAAAATATTTTACGAAATAAAAATATAAGAATAGGGTAATCTCCTGAATTGTTGAATGTTCAAGTGAGTATCTGAAGACAAAAATGTCACCATTTCTCTATTTATTCCGAATGCCCAATTTAAGTCATAATTAACGAAGCAATAATTAATTATAAGCCTCATATACTTACACGTGAAGCAAACTTTATTGAAGTGGAATGTGTTCGTCTGTCTAACAAGGACGTCTCCGCCATCTGGAGAAGCTCTATCGTGGTACATGTGACAAATGGATTCCTTGTACTCTGGATCAGCATGTTGCTGCTGATTACCCATGTGATTGTTCGAATTCCTGACGGAATTTCCTCCGTCCATGCCAGCTTCTCCATTTTGAGGGTCAATTTGTTGTCCGGGCGTAAAATCGAACGACAAACACTTGGGGTCGTCTTCGCAACGTTGTTTGCACGTTTGCAAAACTCGGAGGGGACTGTCCACAAGAGTGATCTGGATAGAAATTGAAAAGTGAATTTTCTTAACATATATAACACAAAGAATTACGCATATAATTTTTATTCGAAATGAAAAACGTTAATTCTTCAAAAACGTATCTCACGATTTTCGTTTGGATTAGTAGTATTGATAATATGTTTCTGTAATCGTAGTATTAAGTAAATAAAGAGCGACATACTGTGGAATACGCAAACGTTGTTTTGTAGTGACCGAAAATCTTTGTGAGCCTTCATAGTGTCTAGTTGTAATTCAAAGCCAGTTAGTCCGCATACTATAATGAAATATTGAAATTATAACACAGTTTTGAAAAAAATAAGATAATTATTGAGTATATTTTGATAGTTATATTTGATAAAATGAAACTCTAAAGCATTTTTAATTTATGAAAATGGCTCCAACTATTAAAACAACGGAATGAAAAGAAAGTGTTTTAATATGAAAAAAAAAGTTAGTTGTAATGTGCCTTAATTGGTGTTTTTGATATGTGTTCTTTTTAAAATAGGGGTGTAACATATTTATATGATAATCATTTTAAGAATCTTTCTTTTCTCTTTAAAAGTGTATTAAGGTTTTTACTTCTTAAGTTAACGATTAAAGTATGAGGTTTGTAATTTTTGAATAGGTGTATAATAAATTTCTGCAGATGTTGATGTTTTGAAAGCATTAAACAAAGGAACAAAAATAAAAACATTTAATTAAAAAAAATCTATATTTTTACATTATATGGTTTAATGTCCTGTTTTGAAAATTTACGTCTTATGTTTTTATACGACTGCTTATTGCTACTATATTCAAGTTTAATGGAAATTCTTTTTTCTAACTCGTGTTAGTTTTCATTTACTGCAGAAAACTAACTATAATTCCTACGACTCGAGGATTTAAGGCTTCTTTCCTACCCAGTGTTTAGAAATTACGAAAGTTGATACGAAAATGTAAAGTAAAAGTCTTAATGCAGGAAGAATGCTTTTGAGAAGGACTGACAAAGAACAAATTACGGCGCTCTAAGTAAAAGACATTTTTAATGATTAGATGAATGACCGACATTGAGTAAATGGGAGAGGAGGGGGGGGGGGCTGCTAAGTGAATGAACCGATGACTTTGCGTAAAAGGTCTGCGAAGAAGATTATGTCTCTGCCATAATCAGGGTGAAACTCATGAATTAATCAGTAAAAGATAGGGGGAAAACGTAGAGAAAATTAATAGTAAGCATTTAAAAATAATATAAAGCAAAAATCAATTGAAGTGAGAATCAACATAACTTTTTAACATACTTCAACTATTTTGTCTTTAAACTTCCTTTATCTTTCATGAAGACACATGACCACGTTTCCATATTTACTTCCAAAATATTCTTTTAAGTGAAGCTCTGCCCATCACGCCCAGGAAACTTTCAGCGAGTTACGCAGTTACATATTGAACTTTAAATACTGTTGAAAATTATAAGAACGTATTCCAAACTTAAAAAAATAACAAAGTTTTAAAGCTCCAGTTTGTAAAAAAAAAAGAGTGTGGCTTATTCAGCTGTCTTATGAAGTCATATGGTAATTGGAAAAATTAAATAAATTACCCATAGTCTGTAGAGCCTATGAATAACTTTCACAAGAAATTACCGCTTATATTGGCGCTACAGTTGGCGGTGTTCATTGTTGACTTACCGTATGCATTTTGGCGAAAGAAGCAGAAAATAACTTTTTCTTTTCTATTAAGCACGTGCAATGAAATATATTTTTTTATAAAATGAGTATTTATAGCACGAAGTTTTTCAGATGACGGCTTCAAACACCATTTTACAGAACGAAAATAAAGAAAATAATTAAACCTTATACATCCTAATGTAATCTAAAATTATTTTGCTATGTGAAACAAATCCATACGTTTCTACCGTATGAGACAATAATTATTAAATAGTTACTAAAATTGGTTTAAATATGAGGCAACAGGCATTAATTAAATAATAAAATTGATTTAAATATGAGGTAACAGGCATTAAATAACTAATAAAATTGATTTAAATATGAAGCAACAGGCATCCAATAAGTAGTAAAATTGATTTAAATATGAAGAAACAACTATTAAATAAGTTCTAAAATTTATTTAAACAGGACACAACAGCTAGTAAATTAGTCTAAACAATATGCGGCAATAACTGGAAATTTGTTTAAAATTCATTTGCAGTGCGAGGTATGAGGTACTTCATATGAATAGAATATGCATAGAAGGCACAAACCGTATGAATTTGAAGAGCATATAGTATGAAGCAGAATATATGAATCAGAAGTTAAGAATTTTAATTTTAACAACTACTCTAACACGTTAGAAAAGTGTAGTCTTAATGCTTAAAGTCTGACTATAAAATATAGCAGCTGGGTCATTCCATGCGTAATGGCTGTGGCTGACATGTCACAGATTTCAATGAAAATTTTTATTTAGGTAAACCATGCATATCTATGAGGGAATGCAAAGTATGGAAGTTTGAAAACTGTTTGCTGCTTTGTTATTGAAATTAGAAATTGATGCTTACGCTAAGCCTAAATTTTCATAGTCCATTGCTACCAGTTTGTGACTCAATAACTCCATAAGTTATAAACGTACACTTAAGAAATAAATATTTCCGCATTCTATAAACAATTCTCTATTGAGAAAGAGCAAAGTAAAATTTATTCGGATCTTTTTTTGAATCTGAGATGTTAACAAAGATTGAAATTTTGCCAATTTACTTCAGATTTTAAATCACTCTTCTAGCTCTTTTAATGAAAAAATAACAGTAAAAATGATTCAGATTGTAAAACTATCTATAACTAACTATCTGCTCTAATTTAGTAACTGTTTATGAATTTCTTAATGACGAAATTGTACTTTAAAAAATCGAAAATTTCCAAAAATTTAATTTTTTCCTCTGTTTTAGATGTTTTTTTTTGAAAATGAGGGAATGCTCTAAATTTACTGAATTTTTTTACGTAACATATTGAAGTGTCTTTTAGATGCTACTAAACTTTAATCATTGGTATCAGCGTATTTTTGTTACTAGAACAACTTGAACTAAGGTAAAATTTCATTAGTTACTTCTTTTGATTTTGTAAGTTTAGCAAAACTAACCATTTCTTTCATGTTTCATTTTCTCAAAAGCATGTTTATGCAGTACAGTCTGAAATATACATTTTTTAAATTGAAATAATTGTTAGTTTTACTTGCTTTTGCACCATTTAGTCGTTTATCTAATTCTTTGACATCTCTTAATTTCACATAAGGGTCAATCCTTTCAGGTTCCATACAGTATAAACTACTCATTCATTTTGTAGTAAGTTACCGCCCTAAGCCAGGGCTAAGGCAGAAATACTTAAAATACACCACCAGCTCAGTTATTCCATCCGAAGACTGCTGTTTCATGCTTTTTAGCATTCATCAGCCCGGAATAGGAATCACAGGAGCTGTAGGCGAAAACCAGCTCATGTGATTCCTATTCCGGGCTGATGAGTGCTAAAAAGCACGAAACTGCAGTCCTCGTATGGAATTTTTTATTTCTGTTTTGGTGTGTGAATTGACTAGCAAAATTGCTTAATTTCAAAGACCTGTATCTTTTTTACAAAAAAAAAAATTACAAAAAATAATATGTATAACCTGTATAGTACTTGAACGGAATATTTAATTGGCCAGGAAATTTTGTTTTTAATTCCATCCCCTTTTGGTTTATAGGGGGTCTAAAAATGTCATTTTCGTCATTTTTCCGATTTTTGAGGGGTTGTAATCTATAAAGGTTGCACAAACACACAGAAACAGTTACATATTCTTTTTAGCATGGTTCCAGTGATTAGTTTTTGTCTTATTTCATTTTGTGTTTCCGTCCCCTACGTGAGTTATCCCCCTTTGAAATGAGTAAAATTTTTACATTTGGTCTTGAACTTTAACCTGTTGCCATTATTTTAATTATTAACTTACAGCTACGTAACTCAGCATATAAAACTATCAACTTATGCACTTTACCATCAAAGTGTTAAATTAACTTTCATAAATGTAATTCAAATAGATTTCGGCCAAAATGCAAAGGTCTCATTTTTGACTACGAAAATCACTTTTGATGACCTCTAAAAAATCAAAGGTTCTGTTGAGAGAAAAAATAAAAGTGGTTTTAAACATCTTTCATGTGCAGCTTTTAGGAATAGGAATTTCAAAAAATAATTAAAAATGGTCGAGCGCACCCATCCGTCGAACCTGGATAGAATGACCCATAAAAAAAAAAAAAAAAAAAAAAGCGCTATTTTTCTGAATTTTATTTTACGTTTGGAAATCAAAAACCAATTTCGAGTTTCTTCAAGCAAATAGTAGAAACACAGCTCTATGTTCTTGTAAAATTTTAAAGTTGTCTGAATTTTCCCTCATTTGAATTTTTGTGTGTATGTGAAGGGGAAAATCATCATTTTACAAAATGTCACTAAGTTTAAAACTGATTTAGAAGACAAAGGAGTTAAAATACAACTTCAAAAGTAAGGTATTTCTTTTATGATACTTAGCACATTATTGGGTATTAATTTCATCAAAGCTAATGCATTCTTTAAAGATTGAGATTAAAAAATAAAAGGCTTAATTATGAAAAAATTGAAATATTTTCAGTTTTTGAAACTCGGTTAAAAGCTAACTATAATAACTTTGAAAATTTTACTGATATCAGATTAATTATCCTACTCCATAGATTGCAACAACATATAACTTTTATGTTTTCATTAAATAGTTAATAAGATACAAGCCTTCAAAAGTGCAACATTTAGCATTTATGAGAATGCTGACCAATTTTCAATCACATGTAACTATTCAAATAAAAAATTTTAAGCAAAAATATTTTAGATATTTTTATATAGGCATAAAAGGAACCTGTATACCAAATTTCATGAAAATCTGTTACCATGCGGCCACCACTTTTTTGTGAATTTTGCTCATTTCGTATGGAATGACCCAGCTATTTGATGATTCTACTATTCTGTTTTACGAACAATGCATCGTCCCCCTCCATCACCTCTTTGTTTCGCCTTGGGATATGAGTTTCACTAATATACGCAACAAAGGCGGGAAAAAGATTTTGAGAAAACTTTGCCGCTTTTGATCAGTACTAGTAACAAAAAGAACTTAACAATACGTACCATTTCACCTTTCGATAGCCCAAATCCATTATTTCCACCCATTCTGTAATTCATGACTAATTCAAAGGCATATTTTCCTAATCCGTTGTTGCATGATTGAGCTGAAAATAGAAATCAAAATAATAAGCAAGGTGAAACGTTTCTGAATAAATATGTAAACAATTTATAAATAATTTTTTGCTTAGGATGTTTTCATGGTGCATTTTCTGCACATTTATAACGATTAGCTGTAGTAGAAATTGGAGCGTGAGATTTTGGTGAGAATCAAGCTTGTTCAGGTTTTATTTTGGGAAGCAGAGAAAGTAGCAAAGTCCGCAATGAGTAAAAAGGACATCAAATTTAAAAAGAAACTAAAAGTAAAATTCTAAATTTCTTCTTTAAATCCAGTGATGCTCAGTTAGTTGCGTGAAAAGTACAACCACTTTGTAAAAAACTGCTTCATATGAGCTATTGTTTAACTCTTTTGCAAGGAACAGTTAACTTCCGATTATCCACTGTGAGGGTTATCCGTGGTCTTTAAAACTTTAAAAAACGAGCTGATGTGTGCATCACATGACTTCCTTTTACTCCAATTTAATGTCATTTCCCCATTACTGGCAATTTTAATGTGATTTAATAGTTTACTCTCTAAATATCACCAACAGTGGCCAAATTAAAATCAGATTTAAAAAAAAAAAATAAAATAAAATCGCGAAATTTGTCGCCAAGTTGGTGACCAAAGGACTGTTGATATAGCGCCAAGTGTCCACCAAATTATAACACCGCTTGAGTTTACATCGAAATTAACAATGGTTTCCCCCCAAAAAGGTGCAAAAGACCCTCTTTGGAGCATCCAAATGCAACCAAAAAGGAAGTGCGCAACTAGACCCCACTAGGAGTCTACGTACCAAGTTTCAACTTTCTAGAACATTCCGTTCTTGAGTTATGCGACATACATACGCACATACGCACGTACGCACATATGCACATACATACGTACACACAGACGTCACGAGAAAACTCGTTGCTTTTTTCTCGGGAATCGTCAAAATGGTTATTTCGCGTTTGTATACGTTCTGAGGCACTTATCCACGTGTGGTCGAATCGAAAAAAAAAAAAAAACCTCAACATTCATTCGGGGGTGAGCAAAATGAAAATTAAGGTCGATTTTTGAGTGAAAATTTTTTCGCGAATACAATACTTCTTTTTTTGTAAAAGGAAGTAAAAATATTGCCGATGATTAGCTGAATGTGGATTAAAGCCCCCCCTTTTTACTTAACAAGAGAAAAATAATATTTTTAAGACGTTCCTATTTTTTGCACTCCTCCTCCCTTTCAATGACATCAAGCTCGCTGGGCAATCCCTTTTCAACTTTTACATACATTTTTTTACATACACTGTTATCGTTTTTAGCTATACACCCAAACCTGTTTTTATGCGGTCTTTTTTTTATGCGAATTTTTTTGTGCGGTACATTAAAATTTCAACCAGATTGGGATTAAATTGACGAAATTATTTTTAAAACGAGTGCGAGATAGTATTTTCAAGTGCGTATGTGTGGATGTGTGTATGTATGTCGCATAACTCAAGAACGAAATGACCTAGATAATTGAAATTTGGTAGGTAGACTCCTAGTGGGATCTGGTTGTGCACCTTCTTTTTTGGTTGCATTCGGATGCTCCAAAGGGGGTCTTTTGCCCCTTTTTGGGGGGAAATCATTGTTAATTTCGATGTAACTCAAGTGGTGTTATAATTTGGCGGACACTTGGCGATATATCACCAGTCTTTTGGTCGCCAAGTTTTGTCGCCAACTTGGCGACAAATTTGGCGATTATAAAAAAATTAAATTTTTAAATCTGGTTTCAATTTGACCACTATTGGTGATATTTATTGAATCATATTAAAAAAGCCAATGATGAGAAAATGACATTAAATGGGAGTAAAAGGAAGTCATGTGATGCACACATCAGCTCGTTTTTTTACCTAACTTGTGGATTTTTCGTGGAATTTTATTATCCGCGGTTACCCTGCCACCCTTTTACGCGGATAATAGAGAGTTTACTGTAGTATTTTTAATTTGAAGCATTAAAAGATTAGATTTTGGCTATTAGAAGAATTTACAAAAATGTTTCGATACGTCGAATTAGTAGAAATTATTTGTTTGAAGGATCCTACGTTGCATTCCACCAGTTCACGCCTTTACAAAGCTGTATTTATTAACACTTAGGCGCATCAGTCTGAAAGCAAATGTATGAAAAAATATTGTGTCTAAATTATTGAGATGTACTGCATCAGTGCCAAAAACGCCAGAGCAAGTAGTATATGAGTCGCAAAATAAATTAGTAATAGGGAAGAAAGCCAATGATTTTACTTTTTTTAAAGGAAATATGAAATCAGTTAAAGCAATCCTGTTATCTATTTTTAATTTTTTAAAAAGAATCTTCCGACGGGTTGCTTTGTCTCGTTTTTTTAATAATAAAAAAAAGTTGAATAAATTTCATATTGCAAATTTTAAGTTACATTCAGAAGTTTTGAGACATATGACTTTGAAACTACTTTTGGTTAGTAACTTTTGTTGCTAGATATCAAGAGAAAATTAATAAAAAAGCAATGTAATATTATAATTTCAAAGATATAAAATCTTCGTGCTTGATTACTGACATATTAGTATGAATCAAAAGAAAATTTAGTAACAGTTGTGAGCTGAAGACAAATGCGATTCATCGAATAATACGTTTAAATCTTCATGAATACGTTTAAATCTTCATAAATGATGGAGTTCTTTAAATTTTCAATAATTAAGTCGCAAATATTGTAAAATTTAAAAATGCAAGTATGTACCTGGTTATAGAATATCAAGAACTTGAGACAATAGTTTTATTGAAAAAAGGTATGTATTACTCTTTACGAGTGCACCACCCGTTACAATCTTATGACTTTTCAATTAAGTAGAAGACTTGCCACTATCATAAGTATTGCAACAGTAAACAAAGACTTTTTTTTGACATAGGCATGAATATTAAACAAGAAGTTATGGAAAATTGAAAGATATATATATATATATATATATATATATATATATATATATATATATATATATATATATATATATATATATATATATATATATATATATATATATTTTTTTTTTTTTTTTTTTCTCGTGTATGAATGAGAGAAATGCAAAATATATTTTTCAATGCATGGACGTAGCAAATAAATTTTTATACATACACAATGTAACAGCAATATTGAATGAAGCTAAAAGGGATTGCACATTTTAAGTTATAGCAAATAATGCTAAAAAAAAAAAAAAGAATGCAGTTGTCTGTCAAGTGCTGGGACTCCCAACATCTTTTGGTTAATATATCTAGTCTCTTATTACCCATACTTATTGAATATGTGATTGAATAATAATATAGTTAGTTTTTCTATTTCATTCAACCGACATTAAAAGTATATATCATGGTTTTGGGTGAGTAATTTTTGGGTCGAATGAATGTGAGATTTGTATAGTCCCCCCCCCCCCCTTTAAATTAGAAACATTCATTTAGTCGTGTAATTTGAAGGAATTGTAAAGAGAAGCATTCTCCAATGGTTCTCAATTACTGCTTTCTTCTGTGCTTTTAAGGATACATTTTGTTGTGATTTTCATTATTTCACTTCGAACCGCATATGAAATGAGATTGAAAGTTGCAATTAAATCAGCCCTAAGTGTCTTTGCTTGGTTTACGCAACGTAAGTATATATTATCAGAAAGTACGTAATCTAGTTTGAGGACAAAAAATTGAAAAAGATATGCCCAATACCAGTTGTACGAAGCAATCAACTTTTGTAGATATAAAGACTGAAATAATAGCTCGTGAATATACACAAATCCGATATTTTTCCTAGAGGGCTCTGTTCCATATCTGAAGGTCATTTTTGTTAACGTATAACCTGAATAAGATGGAAAGCAAACTATACTTATGAAGAAAAAAAAATGTCTTTACAGTAACACAGTAAAAAATGCACTTTTCTTCAATTCAAAATTGCCATTTTGAATACAAGCTTGTTGTAAGCAGAAATATATTCAACATCTTTGCAAGCGCATTCCGCTTATCAAAAAACAATAATTAGTGTCTCCAAAATTTAGTCAAGTGTATTTTACGCTTTTTATTTTAAATAACTATTTATCACAGTGGAAAATGATAAACAAATGCAATTGGAATTTTGAACATATTATCTTTGAATGTTCCTTTAAAAAACAAAAAAACCAAGTGTGAATCATTCTGAAGGTTAAAAATCAAAATAATAGTACACATCTATTCTTTCCCTAATATCACTCTTGTAGAAGTAGTTGTTTATGGAATTGACCACTGTTATAGAACATATTGTTTTCGTATATTTCACTATTCTAAAACTGTCGAGGAGTATATTCACGCCTCTAAAAATAAATGAATAAATAAATAAATAAATGAATTTAAAAAAAAATAAACGAAATAATAACAAAAAAAAAAAAAGAAAAAAAAGGAAAACAAGAAAATTTTAGCTGTGTATCTGATTGTTAGAGACATGTCTTCCACAATGGTAGTTCATTCTATAAAAATAAACGAAAAACTAAATATAATAAAGTAAGAAAAACGAATTTTACTTAAGTTAAGTAGTTAAATATGTTTAACTACACTGTTTTCGAACGCTATGGTTTACATTTCAGCATTTTGTTAGTTGACTCGTCTGCTTAAAACTCTCTCTTTTGACCTTCTCCTTCTCCGTTCTTTTCAAAGCAGACGATTGAAGTTAAATTCCACTTTTATCGTTAAGGTTATCGTAAAACTGGAAGGCAAAGCGGATATTTTCTATTATGTGATGTGTTTTCGTTTCCGGCTGAAAGACATGTATAAATATGAATGGGAACTGCAGAGTTTAAGCCGATTAAGGAGCTAAACCTAATGATTAAGGGGGGAAAATGAAAGTTGTGGTCGAACTATGTGAGTTTTTTTCGTATTGTTGGAGGAAAAATTTATGATTTTAACCAAATTTCAAAATGTTCGGGTAAAATAATTTTCTAAATTAAGTGTCAGCGGGTAAGTGGATATTTCGCTAACTGCTTCTAACAACGTCATCACCAGAGTAATCAGAAATACCTTTTGGAGGGGGTTTTTTGATCAAAAATACCTTCTGAAGGGGATTTTTTGATGAAAACTACCTTCTGAAGGGGAGTTTTTGATCAAAAATACCTTCTGAAGGAGGTTTTTTATATCAAAACAGCCTTTTCATGTGCATAAATACTGCATTAGTATTTTCATTAATATTAAAACTGGGGGGTGTTTTCACCCCCAAACCCCCTCTTCACTGCGCCCCTGAACGTCACATGTAAAAAACGTGATTTTTCAGGAGAGTGATTTAAAACTTAAAAGTAAAATGTCATGAAGTAAAATTATTTTTCAAGCCACTGATTGAACTTTTTCTTACGCATGAAAGAAGTATGAAAAGTGAAAGTTTTAAAATGTTGCTTATTATTTATGATGTTCCTGCCCTAAACTTCAAAGATACTACGTATTTGAAGTAACTCAAAATATGTCATTATTGCTACAAATTGTTCTCCTTACATTACAGACATAAATGCAAATAGCGCGTTCTTGATTAAAAAATAAGAATGAAAAATTTTCTTTTTTTGTGTGCAATACTGTTTTCCGAATAAATAATACCGTCTTTCACTAAACGACACAGATATTTCATGCCTAATGGATCAAGGCAGCCCAAGATGTGATATTCTTGAAAAGAACGTTCCGAAAATACGTAAAAACGCAAATACGACACATTTGCTCTCTACTGGCGAAATATTATGCTATTGAAATGCAGGTCTTGCAGAAATATGCTACTCATTCATGTCAGTTCAAAAAAAGCCATAGCTCAAAATCGCTAATTTTTGAGATGTGACGTTTTTGAAAGGAGTAAGCGATTTATGGAAACAGTAGAAATACGGATTAAAAATAAAAACAAGAAATTGTTAACGTAAGGGTGATGAAAGAACTGTTACCTGTACTTTGATACAATTCGATAAGTTTTAGGAAAACGAACTGTTTGATGTTACATCATTGATTTGTGGACATTAGGTTACATTGGTTAAACCTCTTTGCTTTAAGTGGGAAGCAGATATTGATGGAAAAGGAGAAGGGATAGGGGTAAGGAATATGTGCAGTAAAAAGAAATTTCCTGATGATAATGATGAAGAGACGGATATCCTCAAATACGTTTAAAATTACGATTCATTTGCAATTACATTATACATCCACTTTGACGATTGAAGATATGCTGAATTAAAGGAGATTACTTGAATTGTAATATTGCGTGACACAATAACTTACGTTAAACGATGTTTATGTAAATCAGTTTTTATTGCTTGACGAGGGAAAATATTTGTTTTTTAAAAGGGCACGCTATCAATGTTTTAAAACAGTCATCTCTGCTCACAATTGCGCGTTTCGGAAATTCAATCGCTTAATTAGGACCTAACGCATAACTTGTTTATGTGATTTATTATTTGACTAGGAAGTGCTTAAAAATCACGTATTGCCATATGCAATATGTGGCATATTATATAAAAAGCGATAACAAAAACTGCCGTATGCACTGTTTTAAAATTTATTTTATCCATTGTTTTATCATTGGTGTGATAGAAATTTATTCTTTCCTTGTTGCAATGAAATTTTACGAATACTGAGATACTTTGCTCAACTAACTGGGATAGCATGAGCTGGAGGAGATTGCTGGTGTACGACTTCCAATTTGAAACTAACTTAAATAATGTGTTTTTTTTTTTTTTTTTTGAAATTATTTCCGAGTAATTTTTACGTAGTCTTTGTCTTTACTGATAGTAAAGCTCAAAGTCTCTCTGTCTGGAGGATATCTGTAGGATGTCTGGATCTCTGTGACGCGCATAGCGCTTAGACTGTTAGGCCGATTTTCATGAAATTTGGCACAAAGTTAGTTTGTAGCATGGGGGTGTGCACCTCGAAGCGATTTTTCGAAAATTCGATTTTATTCTTTTTTTTATTTCAATTTTAAGAACATTTTCTGGAGCAAAATTATCATAAGATGGACGTGTAAATTACGAAATTATCATGACGTGGAATGGGAGAGCGAATAAACATAGTCCATTGGCGAGAAATTCGTCATCCATTATTTGTAAATATACAGCCGAACCGAATGACCTTTTAATTTTCAACTACGTGTCAACTACTACAACTGTTTTCAACTACTTTCAACAGTTCGAGTATTACTAGTTATCAAATAATCGTATACTGTCTTAATTTACCATAAATATGCATTAATATTACATCTTCATTTAAAAAATGCAAACGTTAAATTTTCATTTTAAGCTCAATGGTTAAATTTGCTTGTAACTTTTTCCTTGATAGCACACGAGACCGTACAAAAGTAATTAATAACTATCTTAAATACGGAATAGGAAGACAAACTGTGGCATATTTTATTAAAGAAACGAAGTATGTTTATTACATCAAACTAAAGAAAGACATGCATATGAATATCATTGATATTTTTATGAGCAATTACCCTTGTTACCCTACGCATCGCTTTTTGAAGAGTTGGATGCAATAACAGTTAATTGCTGATGAATTATGACATCTAGCGTCATGAAAACATGAAACAAACATGAAAGTCATTCTTGAGGAAACAAAAACAATTTTGAAAATAGGAAAGATTTAAACATAATGTATCCGATCTCGTAACTGGTTGGATCAACTCAAAATCGCGAAAGGTGATCAGTGGCAATCTCATTCAATATAAAAATAGTATTTTTTTTATGCATTATAAACCCATTTTACTATATCGGAACCTCATTTATAAATATTTTTAAATTAACATTTAACTTTATTGGATGAGATTACATTTATATGAGAATAGACGGAGAACGTGTGAATTAATTATAATACTTTTTAGTTTCGCTTATTTAATTTTATATTATTAAAAATAAATAAACAAATATTATAAAAACTGCTTTGATAGTAAATAAACATATTCTTTTTCTCGAACAGATGTAGATCATACATTTGTGTACAAAATTTATATATTATTAGCATAACTGGCTTTGGATTGGGACCTAATCGTTACAAAAATATGACTTTTAAACAGATTTTTGGATACCTTTCTCCATGATAGCCAAACTGAATGTTTTTTCTTTCAACGTATCATAAGATTTAAATTTAAATATAAGTAACAAATTCTTTCCAGATACAATAGGAGAAAAATTGTAGCTCAAAGTGTTCTAAAAGTACGAACTCTCAATACTAACCGAAGACAAGCATAGATGAACAAAGACCGCAAAATACACAATTGAGACTCTGTTTTGCGAAAAATTGTTATTGATATCAAAATTTTTACTAATATATTTGAAATAAAGCATTGATCTTTGTTTTTTTTTCTTTTTTTAAAGTTTCTTCTTAAAAATCACCCCAGTTGGATCAATTGTACATAATATTTTACAGGTAAAAATCTTAAGACAGAGCTTTAGTGCGAAGATACTTATAGAGACTCTAGACACGAAGTACTAGAGGTTACTAGAGTTAAGTTATGTGTCAAGAATAATCCAAAAATTTCCATAATAGAATAACTCTAGTAATTATCGAATGATCAGCAATCAAGTGAATCTCTGGATTCACTTCATAATCGAGTGATTTGAATCGAATAGACCTTCAGGGTAGTTTCAGAATCGAATAGGCATTTCAAGCGATTTCTGAATCGAATGACACCAGAGTGATTTCTGAGCCGGATGGTTTCAAAATCAAACCATTATCCTCATAGATATAATAGCCAATGATCAAGTAACGCTTCTGACGTGATCAACAGTGAAACTCGCGCCACGGCATGATAATTTGGTAATATGTTTTGGCAATGTTTAACATGCAGGGAAAGGCTTTATTGTGACAAGTCTGAACTGGATCCGGTAACTTAACTGTTTTACTGGTAAGACTATGCCATTTAAGGAGAATGAAGAAACGAAAAAACGGTCAACAATGAACGCTGCCTGCTGGAGTTTAGGGTTCACCCACTGGATTTAGGGCTAAAATGTCAACTATAAAAATATCACCAAACAGGAATTGCTTCTTTCAAATGTAGAAGCAATTTTCACCCGACATGCCTTGACGGGCGATTTTCTAGTTTTAAATGATTTCGTGAAGATCTGACGATGATTCATGCAATTTTACTCATTCATAATAGACATCAACTTTATTCCTGGCAGGAACTTTGGTTGCTCTCAGTTTCGCATCAGGAGAAATTGAATCCAGAAAAGCGGGCAACGAGCAATTTGTTTTATAAAAAAGAACTAAAAAACAATTCTTCTCCGTACGTGCCATTTTCTTCAGTTATAAATGGACAATAGTAAGAAATTCGCAAGGTCTTTCTAAATAAAAGTTTAGTAGAACTAGCCAATCAAATGATGGAGATTCAATCCGAATGATGGGGAGAAAATTTAAACCGAATGACGGGCCCTGATGGAACGTAATAATGTCAAATGTTGGAGATGAGAGTGGTTAAGAGATAAGATGGTAGAATAAAATTATAAAAAGAATTCCGAATTTCAGGTTAATATGGTGTTACAATACAAATTTTAAATTAAAACTTGAAGTAAAACTAAATAAAATTTGAAGTAAGTTTTGTTTCTTAAAACCAAATGCTAAGGAAGAAAAAATATTTGATGAAATTGCGACTGCCAAGAAAACAGTTTTCAAAAACAAAAATTACGAACTAATTTTTTGCTCATGCGTTGTTTTGAATAAACTTAAAAAAAAAAAAAAATAAATATAAAACTTGACCTTGTAGTTTTTTTTTTTTTAAATACTGAACTAGATTAAATATGGGTTTGAATAAAAGAAAGTTTTAAAGTGCATTCATGAGTTTGTATTAATAAAAGTTTAAAAAGCTCTAATTAGAGAATATTATAAATTTTACATAATTAGGAGATATACAAAACACTCACAAGCATAAATTTTACAATGGGAATTAAAATTTTTAGGATTTAATTTTTTATCTACTAGAGAGTTACGTTTCTTACTTCTGAGCATACTGTTTAAGGTACCCTTTAAACAACAAATGGATTTTCTTAAATTCCATTATTCTATCATTCTAAGTGAAGTGAAGAAATGCCAACTTACCATCGGTGAGTAAGCGCAAAGCAGCTAAGAAAGAGACCAGAGGTATCATAGTGACAGAATAAAGTTTCATGTTTGGTGGTTCTCAACTTTGCTGGATAGTTCTACTTGCACCTCGCATTCCCTGCAGGAGAGCTGGTAAACCCGCACAAACACACACAGAGATAGAAGCAGACTAAAAGACCGATATAAGAGCAGTTCCAGGCTTCTATTGACATCTGACCACGGGGCAGCAAGCACTAATATCGCGCCTTTGTGACGTCACTTTGGGGCCAATGTCAGCGTATCCGGCCACACGAGAATAGGCATCCGGGAAGGTGAGGCTACCGGCGCTCGCGAGTTCATAAATTCCAAAATGGGTGGCCACAAGTCTAGAGGAAATGAACCATTTTGGAAATGAGCATAGTATAGCAGTGTTTAGCATATGTCAAACTTGTATCTGTGAGCCATGTTAGGCCACATGTTGCATTTACTGGCACGGGCGTAGGTGTTGGGTTTCTAGACGGATCCGGACCTCCCCAAAGTTTTATTAAAATTGGAAAATGACAATTTTTATTAAAATATTTTTTTCGCACACTTTTCTTTTTTTCCTTTCTTTTTTTGCACTCAAAAAATGTAGTTGAGCTGGTTGGTTGAATTTATTTATCATGAAAGAGAAATTGCAGAGACCTTTTATTGTACATTTAGTTGTATAACTTGTACGTATTCGTAAAGAAAATTTTTCATCCATAACTATTGCATATTTTTAAAACATTATCGCCTGCCTAAAATAGCCTGTAAAATAGCCGTATTTAGAATGGGATCGTTTCCAAAATTTTAAAAGTTTTTTTTTTTTTTTTTTTTGAAAGAGCATGCTTAAAAACATAGGATCTGACCATTTTTAAAAAAATTCTTTAAGTTTAATATTTAAAAAAAAAAAAATACTTAAATCGGTGCTCTTTCATCGTTTAACGCTTCTGCCGATGACATCACAAATGATGAAATGCCATTCGCTGTTGTAATTTTCACAGAGCAAAATATTAAATTCGCATCTTTACTCACGTGTATTGGCAACGATATGGTTGATAGCAAGCGTAGAGCGTAATATTTAATTCTCTTCTTAATTATCATAACGTAGAAACGCGGTAGACAGATGCGCCAAAGTGTATCATTTGAGACGTCATAAAGAACACGCCTTATTTTCAAAATCGGACATTTTAAAAAATTAATTGAAAACTAAGCGATGGGAAAATGAAAGTTTTTCCTCGCTCTATGTTCTTTTTCTTGCTTATTCCATCAATTTCAGTGACTAAAAGTAGTACTTTTGACTGAAGAAAACAACCCCATTATATCCTTTCACATGGCAAGTAAAACTAGTTGAAACTAGTTACTTCGCATTTGTAGTCCTGCTGGAGAGGAGAATATAAGATCACTACACTTAAAAAAAACAACGTTTTACTGTGTCGTTATAGGTGGATTAAGAATTCGGGGAGCGCAACAATACTGGGGTCTGGGGGATATTCCAAAGGACAAACAGGGGTGTCCGGAGACCCTAATTTGAAAATTTTTGAAAATTTACGTTAAAAATGCTTGTTTTTAGTTGATTTCAGAGCAGATTTAATATAATGCGATGATGCGCAAGAACTTGAAACTAATTAAATGGTTTTTGATAAAGCATATTACAGTAGTCATGTTTTTTTTTACTTTATCAGTCATGATTGTTTCTAAGAGAAATTGTAATAATATGCCAATAAATACCCAATTACAGAGTATACAACCATTCTAAAATGCAGCACTGATCACTGAATAATAAATAACTGAAGAAATGAAGTGTATTTATTTTCGTGTAATTATTTATTACCTTTTTTTTTCTTTAAATGGATAAAAATACTCTTATCTACCTAGGCGGTATACCAACTAGAAAATCGAACGTCAAGATATGACGGGTGAAAATTACTTCTTTATTTAAACGAAGCAATTGTTTGTTTTTTACTAGTTTGATGGTTGAACCCTAAACTCCAGTAGATAGCGTTCATTGTTGAACCCTTTTCCGTTTCTTCCTTCTCTGAAAATGAGTCTTACCAGTAAAACAGTTAGGTTACCGGATCCAGTTCAGCCTTGTCGAAATAAAGAATTTCCCTGTATGTCAAACATTACCAAAAAATATTGTCAAATTATCATGCTGTGGCGTGTGTTATATTGTTTGTGACGCCAGGAGCGTTACTCGATCAGTGAATTCGTTATTATATTTTTGAGGATACATAGCACAGTCATACTTCTCTCACACTGGTAATTTGTGGTGATACACACGGGCCACGCAAAACTACTGCATAATATTGTAGTCTTGCGATTGCTTTCAAGTAAACTTGCATTTTACCACTGGAAAAATAAGTTATTTTCCAAACTATGTTTCCTGATGAAATATATTTAATTATATATATTTTTTAATCCAACCAGAAACGTTGTGGATGTCGTCTTTAGGCAATGATAATGCCTAAGAAACATGCGGAACCCCCAGAATCTCTTCTGAATTTTACCTCGTCGTTGCTCACCAACAGTTTAGTTTCAAAAATTTCAACAAGGGTGGTTGAGTTTGTTTCCATGTGTCGCATATTTCCTTTTACATTAACTGACCTTACACATATTTATTAAATGTTTGCAAAAAAAAAAAAAAAACTGTTTTAATCCTCTGCAAAAGAGTGAATATAGCGAAGAGTGGGACTATTTCCAGCCAGCAGGGATTTGTTTGGACAAATCGATCAATACTAAGAGTAATGCTTGTAAATAGTTGTAAAATTTTTTTTATACTAGTGCGTTCCCACGTGAACCTGACCACATTGACCTGCCTTACACGTAAGTCAGGTCAATGGTGACTGAAATAAAAATCAAACCTCTAGAAGCAAGAAAAAATATTTTTTAAAAATTGTTTGTAAAATTTGAGTATAGTAATGAATTAAGGAATCTTAACATTTTCACCCTTCTTTCCCGTAAGAGAGAAAGCACGAAACTTAATGTATCGAAAATATAGTTGCAATAAGATAAGAAAAACGGGAAAAAATACAAATTAAAAATTATTTTTGAAAGTTAAAAATTTTGAAAGGTGCGTTTTGAGATGTGTGTCTGTTGGTCTGGCTGCCTCCCGCCCCCTCCCAAATTTTGAGAGGATACTCTGATTTGTACTAACTTTACTTTGTTCAAAAAAATTCGACGAGGACACCTCATTTGAATATTTCATTTTTTTTATTCGTACAAATTTTCATTCATCTTGAACAGTTCAAAAAAAAAAAAAAAAAAAAAAAACTGAAGTACTAACACCTACGACATTACGGAAAAAATATACAGTAGATCTCAAACTTAGAGGCAGATTTCCTTCGAACAAACTTTTTTGGAAAAAGCTCTTAACGAAGAACATGAATAAAAAACGAACGTTCAAATAAACAATTTAAAAAATGTGAACATTAACGCCTACGAGAAATTTTCCAACCTCTCTATCCAAAAAACCAACAACACTAAAAATATTTTTTTAGTTCAAGAAAAAAAAAGTATGACAATTCTGAATACAGTTTAACTAAAGTAAGGTAAGGTAAGAAATAACAACGTCATAAAAGCACAAATTTCAGATTACTGCAGATACGTGTTTCGGCGTTACAGGGAACGCTCTTTTCAATGCAAAAAGCAATAAGCTTATGGACATTTAATTACATCAAGCACTTCACGTATAATACGAGCATTAGATTAAAAGCCTCTTCTAACTAAGTCGAACATAAAAATTGGACTTCTTCGCTGAAAATTATTCGTGATTAATGTTATGTGTAATACTTTATTGTTGTTATTAAATGTGTAATACTTTAATGTTGTATCGTGCATTTTTTTATCATTTTTGTTTGGACATTTCAATTTACTTGGAGATTAATTTGCTTATCTTCCATAACGAATAACCACCTGCTCTACAATTGTTGATTATCATCAACTTTTTCATTTTTTCCAAAAACATTCAATTTCAAGACTAAATTAAATCTATTACAATGTTTGTATAAGCAATTATGAATAGCAGTAATTATGTTTTAAGAGGGATAACTAATTTAGGAGGCAGACATTTTAGTGTTTTACGGGAATTTTTTCAACAGGGAAGGAATAATCAGAATTTATTCAAACTTGAAGGATATTTTTTTCATATTTTATGTATTTTCAATACATTTTGGTAATTTTTTCAAGTCATTTCTGCCAGAAATATAAAAGTTAGAAGCTGATGTTTCTGGATGGTTGCCATCAGAACTTGTTCCTGGTGTGCATTCCTGAAATCACAATTTTTATGTGTGTAATCATTACAATTTTTTTAAATCCTTAACAACATATTTCATCAGAATATGAACCTAATTCTGGTTTAAAAAAATGAAATATTTCAAACTTTTGAGGTGTTTGATCCCAAAATTCACATTTTTCTACCATTTTTGTTCAACTTTTTCACATCTTTTAGAAGTGAAACAATTTTAATTTCAGCAAAAAACAAAGCTTAGAATTACGTTTAACTGTTAGAATAACGATATCCCTTGAAACGTTAAGCTATAATTTTCTCTTTTCAATTCCTTTTCTACATCCAGGTCAACCATATCGAATCAACAGTCAACCTGATCAACTCAAATTTTCATGAAATTTTCAGAAATCTTTCTCTTTGACATCTTAAAGTCATAGATAGTTTTGAAAAAAAAAAAAAATCTATCATTCGCAATTGATGAGTAATTAATTTTTGAAATTCGTTAAAAAGTAGTACTTTTTTTTAAAAAAACTTGCCGGTAGTACTTAAAAATGTTACAACTCAATTATTGGAGCTACAAAGTTGCATATTAGCTCATTTTCAAGACAACTACACACACTTTAATTCAACAAAACTGTCAACCCGATCAACTCAAATTTTCAGAAATCTTTCTCTTTGACATCTTAAAGTCATAGATAGGTTTGAAAAAAAAATCTATCATTCTCAATTGCTGAGTAATTAATTTTTGAAATTCGTTAAAAAGTAGTACATTTTTTTAAAAAAAACTTGCCGGTAGTACTTAAAAATGTTACAACTCAATTATTGGAGCTACAAAGTTGTATATTAGCTCATTTTCAAGACAACTACACACATTTTAATTTGATATTTGATAGGTAATTTGAATAAAAATTTTATTACAGGATTTACAACTTAAAAAATAAAAATTCCTTAAGATAATGTCCTTTAATATATATACATGCATATATGAATTTTAGTCCATTTTGATGAATGCATCCAAACATTTTTAGCAGTAAATTACAGATCCTAAGCCAGGGTTAAGGCAGAACTACATGCCAATATACCAGACAACCCGGTTATCACATCCTGAGACTGCAGTTTCGTACTTAATAGAACTCCTCAGTCTAAATATAAGTATCCTGGCACTCTCAGCTTCAATGAAATGACATCTGCCTCCAACTCGCTTATTCACAACTAGTGGTACCCGCAAGGTTTTGCCCGTATTTGTAAATTAAAAGGTCATTTGGTTCGCTTGTATATTTACAAATAATGGATGACGAATTTCTCGCCAATTTGTTATGCTCATTTGCTCGCCAATGTTACGGTTCCACGTTATGATAATTTCGTAATTTACTCTTCCACGCTGTGATAATTTGCTCGGTAAAATTTTCTAAAAATTGGAATAGGAAAGGAACAAAATCGAATTTTCGAAAAATCACTTCGAGGTGCACACCCCCATGCAACAAACTAACTTTGTGGAAAATTTCATGAAAATCGGCGGGACGGTCTAGGCGCTGTGCACGTCACAGAGGTCCAGATATCCAGACAGACTTTCAGCTTTATTATTAGTAAAGAAGATTTCTGTCTGAGGAATTCTATTCAGAACGAAACTGCAGTCTCAGGATGTGATAACCGGGCTGTCTGGTACATTAGCATGTAAACATTGTTCAGGGTGGGAACGGGACCGTGAATGAATGAGCAGTCACAGCAAGTAATGGGGGAAAAAATGGTTGGGTTATGTGGCAAGTAATGCGTTAAAAAAATAAAAAACTCCGAATTTTCCTTTATTTCCCGTTGTTAAAAATTAAATAAATAAATTAAAACTTTAAAATTAAGGTAAAAAAGCAAATTACCTCAGCAATCATCATTTCACAGTAAAAACTGGAGCTGCGGAGTCGGAATTGGAGGTCGTGGAGTCAGAGCCAGACTGATTTTGGGGTAAAGGAGTCGGAGTTGGATGCTGAAGGTTTTGAGATTCCAAGAATCGGAGTCTGTCTTTTTCCCACCAAGTATATTTCTGCCAAGACTGCGGAGTTGGAGTCACGGAGTAGGAGTCGAACTGATTTCGGGGTACAGGAGTTGGAATAGGAGTCGAAAGCGCTAAAATTGTAGGAGTCAGAGTCCGGCTAAGTAGCCATTGTAAACATATTTGCTCTTTGAATTCATTTCACTTTAGGGTAAAAATAAATAACCTCGATTTTATTTTATTTTTCACGCTGCAAAAGATTAAAAAATAATAACTTCAGAGAAAAAAGTCCACCTGACCAAAAAGTTTTCATAAGAAATAAAAAGTTTGCAAGTCTTTCTTTCCGTTAAAAAATTAAAACACTCCAAATTTCTTTTTGTTTTCCTTTTCCAAAAAAAATGAAAATGAGAAATAAATAAATAAATAAAATAAATAAATTAATTAAAACTTCAGAATGAAAATAAAAACTAATTGTTTTATCAATCAGTATTTCCAGGGTTGCGAAGTTTCTGGGAAAATGGCCGACTCTGGCTCGTGCTCCGACTTTTTTTACTTTCAAATGGGAGATAATTCTATTTTATCACCCCATTTTCTCTTGTTTGGTGAAAAATCAGACTAAATATTTAAAACTGAAAGTCAAATGCGCAGCTAAAGATATTTGATTTAGCTGAAATTTTGTGTGATAAATAGGTTTGGTAAGAGGCACTTTTCTCACATATAGGCTTTACAAATTTCTCAATTTCGTTTTTTCACCCCACCCTAATGGTCACCTCAGACTCCTACTCCTCGACTCTGAATCTGACTCCGCAACCCTGACAGAGTAGCGGACTCGGAGAGAAGATGATCTATTCCGAATCTTAGAATTTTAAATATTTCTACTCCCGACTTTGACTTCCCTACCCCTAAATCAGTCCAACTGCGATTTTGAAGTCCTGCTTATTTTACGGTTAAAACATTTGCTGTTTGAATTCACTTTATTTTAAATCAATTAAACTTATTTCTGAATTGCGTCAATGTTAAGTCTGCGAGTGTTGGTATTTCAATTTTTATTAATAGCGTTTTTTATGTTTCTTGAAACTAAAAATTAAGAACATATTCAGAATTTGCACAATGTTTTCCATATTTTGGTACGAAAGAATAATGTTTAGTGTTGTTAGTTCCTTAAATTAAAAACAAGAAGTTCCGTCTAGAACTAGACGAGCCTACTTTCCCTTATACCCATACTACTTTCTAGTACCTGATCAATATTCTCAAAAATAGCTAAAATCGCAAATTTTTTCAAACATACTTTTTTAAATATTTTAAGCTGATTTCTAGGAATAAAATATTCCTTACTTTTCTTCAAAAAAACGAACAAATAAAATAGCAGCACCTTTTAAACAAAGCAGCTAATACACTTCTTTCCATTAAAAAAATTTTTTAACAGCTTTCAAAACGAAAAAATAATAATAAGTTCATTAAAATAAATACATCATATAAAAAAAAATCGTTTCTTTTTCCCCTGTTGCCGAAAATAATTTTTTAAACGAATTAATGCACTTACCAAAATAAAAAAAAACAATAAAATGTCAACTTAAAGAAATAATTTTCATTGTCAAAAAAAAAAAAAAAAAATCGTCTGCGCATATTTTTCGAGTTTATTCACCGAAAACTAAATACCTAAATTAAAACTTTAGCGTGAAAATAAAAACAAATCATATCAACAATAATTATTTCACAGTTAAAACACAGCAGCGGAGTCGGAGTCGGAGTCAATCTCATTTTGGGATAAAAGAGTCGGAGTCGAATATCCAAGAATCGGAGTCAGTCATTTGTCCTCCGTGTATAAATGTTTGCCAAAGCTACGAAGTCAGAGTCGAAGTCGGGGAGTCGGAGTCCGATTAATTGTCGGGAACAGGAGTCAGAGTCGGTGTCAGGTCCCCCTAAATTCTCGGAGTCGGAGTCGGGAGTAGGTCGTCAAGAGCTATTTCCAACAAAGTTTATTTGAAGTAAATCCGCCTTCAAGTACGGAATCTACATTGACTTTCAGTTTCCCCGTAGGCGCTAATGTTAAGGGATTTGAACTGTTCAAAATTGAACGGAAAATTGTTCAAATCAAAAAGATATCTTATATACAAGTTTTTTATCAAAAGCTTTTTCCTACAAAGTTTGTTTGAAGCAAATTCGCCTCACAGTTCGGAATTGCTTTGAATTTCCCCGTAGGCGCTAATGTTAAGTTTTTTTGAACTGTTCAAAATTGAACAAAAAATAGTTCAAATCAAAAAGTGAAATATGGGAATGAGGTGTCCTCGCCGAGATCTTTCGAACAAAAAAAAGTTTGTTCGAATCGGACTATTCATTTAAAAGTTATTAGGGGGGGGGGGGGACAGACAGACAGACCGACAGACAGACAGACCGACAGACAGACAGACAGACCGACAGACAGACAGACCGACAGACAGACAGACCGACAGACATTTTTCCCCATCTCAATACCCTACTTTCCAATTTTTAATTTTTCAATATTTATTTAATTATTTTATTTATTTTTGACTTTTTTTTGTTTTTTCACGATATTTTTAAGATGCATTAAGCCTTCTTTCATGCTTTTTTCTTCTTTTTCTGACTTTTACTGGGAAAGTAGGCTAAAAAGGGTTTGAAATTCTCCCTTAGGGGTCCATGTTAAACTTTTTTGAATTATTAAAAAATACTCTTGAAATAGCTAAATAATAATTAAAAAAAAAAACCTTCTCTATATTTGTTAATCATCAAGAGCATTTTAAACTGTTCATTTGGAACGTTCTTTTATAAACATGTTCTTCGCCAAAAGAATTTTCCAACGAAATTTGTATGAAGAAAATCCGTCTTTAAGTTCTGGATCTATATTGGCCTTAATTTCTTCCGTAGACGCTAATGTTTTTGTTATTTTGTGCCAGTTGGGTTGGCGATTTGAGGTGTGCAGCTTCACTTTTCCTTCCGTAATTTGGTGTGAAGACCCACTTCCACAGTACACACATGCCATAAGGCCCCGTTTATAGGATAGGCAACTACTCACAGCATAACAACACATTCACACAAAGGAAGAAGAAGAGAGAGAAAGTTCATCCATGCCGGAGCCGAGATTCGAACCCGAGACCATCCCATCATAATCAGACTCCTCTAGACAAGGCGGGCGGTCGTAGGCGCTAATGTAACGTTTTTTTTTTTTTTTTTTTTTTTTTGAAGTGTTCAAAATTGAACGAAAAATTGTTCCTATGAAAATGCAAAATATGGAAGTTAGGTGTCCTCGTCGTAAAATCAAAGTATCAGGTTCACTTCTGTCCATCACCCATGTCCAAAAAAAAAAAAAAAAAAAAAAAAAAAAAAATCGCGTTGTAAAAAAAAAAAAAATGCTAGTGGATGCATGTTATGTTGCATATTCAGAGTCGCATCGCAGATCTTCAGCACAGAACCTTCCCGTAATATTTAACTTACATTCACAGACATAATTTAGACAAAAACTGAACTTAAGTATTTTTATAATATAGCAAATTTACTAATAATAAAGCTAGAAGTTTGGATGTCTAAATGTCTGTCTGTCACGCAAGTAGGACCTGGACCGCTTTTCATGAAATTCGGCACAAAATTATAGTAGGGGTAAGCCTAACCTGGCAGCGTCGTAGTGCTGTCATTAGGATCTACGTAGCCATCATTATACTGCCATATTTGGTTTGCCTCAACTATAGTTTGCAGCATAGAGGTGAACACCTCGAAGCGTTTTTTTGAAAATTCGATTTTGTTCTTTTTCTATTCCAATTTTGTTCGAAGTTTCTACAAACATTAAGAGAGATACGAGATTTTTTTTTAGAAAACCGGAATCCGAGGCTTACCTCATGCAAGCCAATAGATTCTAAATGATTGAGCTCGAAATAAAATGAGATCAAAGATGAATGGAATTCATTTTCACAACTTCAATGGTTGGTGATTAGTCTTTTTACTGCTTCGTTCTTTTTTTGCATTTACATTTTTAATAAGTACTTAATGTGCCCTTTTGTATTCTTAAAACGGAAAAAATTGAAATATTTTCACTGCAAAATAAAAGTCGTCTGCTTTTTCCCCTCAACTTCAATTGTTTATTTGTGTTTAGCAAATCATTGAAATAAAGTATGCCTAATAAACGCATAATAAAATGTTCTAAATTTCGAATTTTGGAAAAAATGATAATTTTGCTTTTTAAGATAGAAAATAATTAAAACTTTTTGTTAGACTTCTGCTAAGTTCTGTATGTAACAAAATTTTTTTTCTCTCGTTTGTATTACTTTTATACATTTAATGAAGTATAGCTGAATTGCACATAAGCTTGGAAATTCTATAATTGTGTGGTATCGGTTTATTTCTGTCGATTCTAATTTATAACTTTGACTTCTTTTCAAATAATAAATACATTTTTAATTTAATTTCAGGAACATATATTCACTCTGTCTTTCGTTCAAAGTTCATAGTTTTCGGTGTGGTGTTTAGTTTATTATTAGGTGGAATTCCAGCTAACGGAAGGACAGTTTGAACAAAAGAATCAATGTATTTCTGCTTATGAGCATATCAAAGTATTTTTTTTTTTTCAAAAATTGATGCATATAATTTCATACACATCATAGTAAGTTGCTAAAAAAGCAAACGCCAGGAATTTTTCGCCAGTAACTTTTTTTTAAATGGAAGTTTAAAAAAGCGGCAACTGAAGAACATTTTTGCGACATGATTTTCATGCAATCATGTTCTCCCCAAAAGTTCAGCCGAACTATGAAAGGGAAAATTCTATAGTTCAATCATTATAATTTCACCTCTAGTTTTAAAAAATAATTATTTTAAGCATATAAATTATGTATTTGTTAAGGGTAACGGAAGGACAGTAACGGAAGGACAAGAAGTCGAAAACAATTTAACTTGTTAAATTTGCACTTACAGACATTTATTCAGCTAATACGGCAGTCTGAAACAATGACATCTAATACGTGAGCGATCTGTTACTATTCTGAATTCTTGAAATACTCAAAAATATTATCAGAATCCATAGAACATTTATCTTCTTTGTCAGGGAACACAAAGATCATTCCCACATTATTATGCAGTTTCAAACAAGATATTTCTACTCCTTCATCTTCTATATGAAGTACCTGTCCAACATTGACCTTTGTTAATTTATTTACCTTCCATCCAACTAACAAAACTTGTCCAAATGTTATGAACCCCTTTGGCATATTCTCATGATTTGGTGTTTTTGATTCAGCTGTATCTTCTTTTTAATATTATTTATAACTGTCAGTTTGTTGACTTTGAAGTGAAATCACGTTCGATTTGTTGAAATACTCACTTCATTCTATAGCATAACTTGTTACAGGGTTCAAATAGTGCATTTTTTGTGTGTCAGGATAAGAATGGATATTACTCCATCTTTTTGGAAATTTACTGATTTCTTCACAGTAAGTTTAATGGTTGAAGCAATGATCTCAACAGTCCTTTCCTGTGACTCGTGGCAACAATTCTGAAAGCAGTTTCAGTATTGCATTGTTCTAATATAAATATCAAGTTTGTAAGCAGTTGTTGCGCTTAAATTGGTTTGTCATACCAAAGTGATTTTCAGATACTCGGGAACTTTTAAGTGTAGTTTTCATGATTTTTATCACATACAATAGAAGAAATAAAATCAAAAAACAGCTTTTGAAAGAAATTAATGTATATATATTTTTTTAATGAACACACACATAATTTTTGTACAAATATTAATTATATATGTTATAAGTGTGACTACTAAATTTAAACAATAATTTGTTTTCTACTAGCTTCTAAAATTTTACCCTGTACAGTGACCGCCGCTTATATGAATCACGTTTGTTCCAAGCAGTTTTGATTCCATAAAGCGGCTGATTCAATAAAGCGGCTAGTTCAATAAAGCTGGATTTTGTTCTGTTTTTGACGATTTGATTCATTAAAGTGGGTGATTCAATTAACCACTGATTCAATAAACCGGCATCCACTGTATCAGCTTATAGATAAATGTTATTCCGTGACCGTATTTTTCGTCCTTCCGTTACCATTAAAATACAGATAAATTAAACATCTTTTAAAATTATAAGTATGCCTCATTGACAAGGAACATAATTCTGCTATGCATAAAAAGACAGAAGTTTCTACATCCGATAAGTTCTTGGTAAATTAACTGAGGTGTTAGTATTTTGGAAACGGGAGGACATCAAATTGTCACCTTAAATTGACCTATTTCATGGGAGAAAAAAAAAGAAATTTTAAATTACTGAACGGAAAGTTGAACCAGATATTCAAAAGATAAAAGTTAACCCAAATATTACATTCTGATAACAAGTGTATTGAAATTACAGTATGTAACAAAAAGAGAGATTTTTGTCTCTATAAAAACACAAAGAGAAAACTTGATTTTGCCCTTGATTTTCTGCAAATCTGCAAACTATGTGGGAATAATAGGTTAAGATTCAAGAAACTCGTTTATTTCTGAAGAGAATGGTATATGGCAAGTGACAGAATATAAATGTTTAAAATTCAAGTGTCATGTCCCCCTTTTCCTGGAATTCACCATTAATTGAATGTAGAGGAAAAGGTGTAAAAATGAGCACAGGTGTAAATATGGGCACCCCTCCCTAGTGGCTAAAGCGGGTACTGAAGACTGGCGGTGAGGACTGTAGGATGGTGCCATTTACTAATATAAGATAGCAGAAAGAAGTTGGAAACATTCAAGTAGTGTGGATGCAGCTTGGGTTATTGTGCAAATTTGTGGTTTTGTAGACTGCAAACTTTTTAGAGGTATGTGAAATCGTTTTCTTTTCATGTTGTTATGTTTAGTTAAAAACAATTTTACCGTGAAATACGGAAAGCGGAGATCTTAAGCTACTTTTTAAAGCACACCTTTAGTCACGCACGCTTTTACGTTACATGTGAGAGTCTCCATCTTTCTTAGGTGTAGTTGGTGTAAATATGGTCCCCTATTTAAAGAGTGCCCTTAACTACACCACATCTTTAAAAAAATATATTTTTCCAGCAATGCAACTCCAATCTTTCGGGATGGAGAGTCCACTCGGGAAGAAGTGTGGGTAAAATGTGTGCCCCTCATTCGGCACAATCTAAGTGTGCCCAAGGTGAGCAATGAGAGGCACACATTTTATCCACACTTCTTCCCGAGCGGACTCTCCACCAGGATGAAGATGGGAGTTACATTGCTGGAGACATTTTTTCTTAGTTTTTTTTTTTTTTAAAGATGTGGTGTAATTAAGGGCACTCTTTAAATGGGGGACCATATTTACACCAACTACACCTAAGAAAGATGGTAAAGGATGGGTAAAATGTGTGCCCCTCATTCGGCGCAATCTAAGTGTGCCAAAGGTGAGCAATGAGAGGCACACATTTTACCCACACTTCTTCTCGACTGGACTCTCCATCCATCCCGAAAGATGGGAGTTGCATGGCTGATTTTTTTTTTTTTTTTTTTAAAGATGTGGTGTAGTGATGGGCACTCTTTAAAGGGGAGACCATGTTTACACCAATTACACTAAGTGTGCCCACCTTTGGCACACTTAGATTGTGCGGAGCTGAAAGCGCCAGTTATGTTTGCGATTTCTGTAAATATATTTTTTTCCATGTAGTAAATTCTCTTCCAATTTGTATTGTTTTATCCTGCTTTTAAACTAGTTTTGGTAACTTTTTTGAATGGTGCCCATATTTGCATCTCATTTTTTCTGGTGCTGTTTTTAAAGCTTTTTGGAAATCGCCATTTTTAAAATAAAATCATTGATATTAATCATTGTCACGCCTTCTCGCATATAGGACACTTGCTTCAGTTGTTAATGAAAGACAAAAATTTAAAAAAAAATTTGTATTAGAAGTAACTTTAAATCAAAAACAAAATAGTGTACCCATATTCATACCTTTTACCCTTTTAGTATCAAATATTATTTTTTTTTATAACCAAACTCTTCTAATGATTTAAATTCAAAAAGCAAAACAAACGTTTTTGAAACTCAAAAAATGTAAAAGTTATACTAACTTTGGCCCGATGAACGTAAACTTTCTATTTTCATTTATAGTAAAATCACGGAAATAATGGGCTAATAGTGCGGAAGTGACGTCGTGAATGAAGAGCATTTGATGACAATTATTTAGAAGTATTTCGAAACATTTGAAGCCGAAAATGATGCGTCGAATTCAGTGACACGCGTAGGGGAGACCGTGGCAGGTTTTCCAACTTTTTTTGTTTTATTTTTTTAAAAATTTTTATTCAATCATTTTGTTAAGTTTTGATTACGCCTTGAATTCTTGTACTTTAGGCTAAGTATTAACATTACTAAAACATAAAAAAATTAAAAAACTTCAAAGAAATTAATATATATTTGCTACCAAGTCACGTTGGAAAACCAACCCCGTAGCCGGGGCACGTTTTGTAACATATAAAATTGGGTCGGGGCAAGTTTTCCAATTAGTTTAAATGGTTTATAATAAAGGTAAAATAAACATGAAGTGCAACGTAAAATTTATATTCTAATTCATTGGTAAGTACAATGGGTACATTCTTAATAATTTATTACATTAAAATGCATTATAACAATAATCAAAGTTAGTCAGAGTCATCTTCCATATCACTGTGATAGTTAATGCAAACAAAAAACAAAAGAGTCTTCTTTTTTGACGCACGCTACGTGAGCCCATTTCTTGCAACGAATACACTGGATCCACTTTTCTTTTGGCTTTGAGTTAGAAAAGGTTCAAAGCAATATAGGCAAACACAATCTTCATCTTCTTCCTCACTTGATACATTCGCATATTTAGTTTCATTTTTCTTAAGCCAGCGAAATGTCTTCTTCTCCCTTCTTTCATCAACAAATAGCTGAGGCTTCGCAGTTTGCTTTCCTTTTTCATTTTTTTCAAAATGACCTTGTTGGACTTTTTCTTTTTGTTGCTTCTTGCTCTGTTTAAAGACCGTTTTTGATAGGAGTATCCGTTACAATGGCGGATTTTCGATTTTTCCTCCCCTTGCCTGTGCCTTTCCTCGGGGCAGCCGTTTCAAATGGTCTGATTTCTTCGGGGAATGGAAAATACTGATGAGGCAAAGACTCAGCTATCGGCGAGCGAGATGGTTGTGAGTTAGGCTCACCTTGGATGTCCTTAGATGTAGAAAGAACACCATCTGGTAGCGCTAATTGTGGTTGACAAGATTCATTGAGAATAAATGAAAATGAACTGGCTGGACGATTGTCAGAAGTGTTAGTAGTTGGGCCTACATTGTTTACTTCGTCTGGAGCCGATCTGTCTGTGAACAAACAGATGGGGACAAGCCTTCAGTTGAGACCATTTCAACTGCAGGAACTCGTGCTGACGGTACATCAGATTGTGACATTTGGGTTGTAGAAACTTCGGCTTGATGTACTTCGGCCTGTGGCATTCCGACTTGAGGGCCATCAGCTTGAGGCACTTCGGCTTGTGGTAATTCGGTTTGAGGCACTTCGGCTTGTGGAACTTCGGCCTGAGGCACCTCGACTTGAGGTACCTCAGTTGGAGCCAACTGAACATTAATGAACTTGTGGCGGCAGTTATTTAATGTTCTCGTATTTATATTAAAGTCTATAGAAGTTTTCCTAACACTGCATCCATTTCTTATCGCTGCAAGCGCTGCATTTATTTGCGAATGCGTGTAGTTAGTTCCCTCGGTCTGACTTCTTATGGTAATTGCGCAACATTTTTAGTCCATCTGATACATCACATTAGAGAATGAAATTCAGTTTCGGATATAACTCTATACTATTAAAGAAAAAAAAGTCAGATCATTTAGTAGTTATCCAAAATTTAATTTTAAATATTTATAATTGTGGTTTTATGCAGTAATTATAAACTGTATTGGCTAAAAATTTAGAGTTAAACTGTAAAAAAAAAAAAAAACATGAAAACCATTCATGGAGAGCCCGGGGCACATTTTCCAATTAGAAAATGTGCCCGGTATTGAATTGGAATACGTGCCCCAACGCCATATTTGATTTTTTTTGTAATATTTAACTATGAAAATGAAAACTATTTGCCAAAGCAACCACGCCATCAGAACCGTAATGAAATATAGTTTAAAGTTATGTCCTGACAATAAAACAAAAACAGTATCATACATGCTTTTTTTAATGAAAAGTAAATTCTTGCAAAGTTACTTACCAGAAGAAAAACCACAAAAGTTGTCGTCTCATCAAGACAAAGCCAGCTGATGAACTGAGGATCACGTGGAAGGCGTGCGCAGTGCTGCAGTTTCATACTGTCCTGCAAGCGTCGCTACCAAGCGAGAAACACTTAAACTATGGCGCATTGGAATACGTGCCCCTATAGAATATCTGCCCCGGTCTCCCCTACATGAGTATATGCAATCATGATTTTGTTTTCTTTTGTATTATTCTCGCAAAAAATTGACGAAATAGAGGCTAAGCTGCAGGTAGTCGTAAGTGACAAATTTTCAATTCTACCGAATAAGGTAAAACACCAGTAGTGGCCAGTGCTAAAGTAGTGGACACTTCAAGGTATATATTTGAAAAAATAAGATTCCAGGTCTCCCAACGGATTTAAAAGTGCATCAAACGTGCAGGAGGCATTACCTTCTGCTCATTTGAATCCATTAGGAGAGCTGGAATCCTATTTTTTCAAATATAAACCTTGAAGTGACCAGTATACTGAAGCACTGGCCACTACTGGTGTGCTTACTTTATACAGCCCGAGTAAAAACTTTAGGCCAGTATAATTTTCTTCGAAAAAAGGAAAATGAAATTAAAGGGATTTTAGTATTATTGTATTATTAATTATTAATGTTCATTGGTAAGAAATAACGCAATAGACAGGATTCGTAAAGCATGCAATAACCAGAAAAGCAGTGGTTTATTCAAAGTTAGCATTTCAGCTTGAGTAAAAACTTTAAGGCCACTAGTATTTTTAAAAAACTGCAAGTACTTATCCTGTAATAAACGTCACCTAAGTTAATAAGATTGTGGAAACCCTTCAACTTGCAGTTTTGTGATTAATTTCTTCAAAGTTTTTGTCCTACTTGTGACGATATCGTAATTTAAAAAGTTAACTGTTAAAGAAAGAGGGCAGATTGAAGCTTTTTCTTCAACAAGGATAAGTAGGCGTACTATTGCAAAAAATAGGAAGATCGGAGACTGAAGTCAACATTTTTGTTTGATTTAAACACAATTAGGGTAAAAAGAAAACTCGGGAAAACTTAAAGCTTTGTCCTCGCGTCATGAAAGAAGAGTTGGGAAATTATTACATTACCTGAAAAGTACTCAACCAGGAAGCTTATTCTGACGATAGGTTTAAATGTTTACCAAAAACGATATATAACACAATTAGAAGGTGTGGAAATTTTATTAATGCTGCAAAATTGCTTAAACCTCATTTATTGAAAATGCACAATATAGAGCGTTTCAACTTTAGCTAGGAAATCATGTCCTGGGTTAACCAATGAATACAAATAATTTTTTCTACCGAAAAGAAGTGGAGTTTTGATGGACCAAACGGACGGAAGTACTATTGGCATGATTTACGAAAAGAAAAAGAAATATTCTAAATATTAGATGGAGGTTGTGTCAGAACTTGAGAGTGCTTTGCTTACAATGGTGTGTGCTCATTTGCGTTTGTTTCAGGTAAAATGAACTCACAAGCATATCAAAATGTCCTCCCAAGTCATCTTTTACCAAATGCTGAATTTATTGCTGGAGAAAATTGAAAATATCAGCAAAACAGTGCATCTATCCATCCGAGTAAGAGTGCAAAAAATAGGCTCCAAGTAAACAATGTTAAAATTTTGAAATGACCAACTAAGTTTCCAGATCTTAACCCATCAGAGAACTTATTGGGTGACTTAGCAAGAAGAGTTTATGCAAAGGAGAGACATTTTACTTCATCAATAGAGCTGAAATCTACCATCGAAAGATGAATGGTAAAAAATACATCCCGAATTTTGTCAAAAACTAGTTTCATTCATGAAAACAAGAATATTTGAAGTAATTTGAAGGAATAGCTCCCACACAAGCTTATAAATATTTGAATTTTCGTTCTCATATGCTTTTTTCTATGTTGGCCTTAAAGATTTTACTCAGGTTCAAATATTGATCTGTAATATTTTCTGATAATGAAACACTTACAATTAATTTTTTTTGCCTTTTTTACTTGTATTTAAGGTTAATAATTATCACTCATATGACTTTTTGATCCCACGATTAAGGTGTGTCGAACTTCTCAAAAAAGTGCACTGGACTTAAAGTTTTTACTCAGACAGTATGTAGAGATCAGGGAAAAACAATACTACTGAACACATAACAGAAGTTACATGTAAATATATAAGCTAACCAAATCACTATATCAAGAAATAATAAAACAATGGGTGCTGTGCATCCCTAGAAATATAAATATATACATTAATGCTACTTTATAACCGAAACACTTTAAGGTTATATAGTAGTACAAACCTAACACTTTTAGGTTATAAAGTAGCGCACTTAGTAGAGGGGCTATGGTAGAAAATATAGCCGGAAACTGCATTTTGTGATAAAACTATGAAACTTGGCATGTATATAGACAATGTCCTTACAAAATTTTTTAGAAGGGGAGACATTTCACCCCCCCCCCCACACCTCCTCACGGCCATTTTTGGTCAAAAATCCAAAACTACTTTTATTTTTTATTAAAAGAAAAAAAAACACTTACATTATCTTCTTTTGTGAGTTCTATTATGCTTACTAAAGCGTAAAAAGCCATAAAAATATCTCTAAACTTCTTAATTTTAATAATAATTTCAAAAACTTTGATTTTTTTAAAGCAAAACTTGAACCAACTAAAGTCTTTAAAACTTTAAATTTCTGGAAAGGTTGTTTAAGAAATTTTTTCATGCATTTTAAAGCGCTATGTTAAAGAAAATCAATTCGTTTAGAGTAGAACCCAATAATCCAAGCCCCAAAAATCCGAAACATTTTAAAATTTGGACATATGTTTTCAAATTTACGGATAAAAATTGATTACAAAACTAAGAATAAAACTAAAAATTAAAAATAATAAACAAAGCTAGTAATTTTTCAAAACTTGAAACAAACATTTGAATTGTTATTTGAAAATGAATTCAATACCTTGATTAGTTAAAACGAAATCAATTTTTATTATCGGCAAAAAAAAAAAAAAAAAAAACTTCCAACACTTTTTTTCGCAATTTTTTTGGAAGTTTGACTCACATTCTGCAGTTTTATAAGTCATATTTGCACTAGCAAAATGAGGGGGGTGGGGCACGGATATTTTGCTCATAGAACTCCAATATTAGTTATTAAAATCTTTAAAATAAAATTTAAGGTTTTTCCCATTAGACGATTTGGAGCTTTTGTTCTATGTTTTGAACGATGTAAGAAGAATGAACTATTAATAACTACAAAAAGAAGTTTAGTGCTATGTTAGTAATTCTAACAATATTGTTATTATTAATAGAATTGTTATTTATTGAAATATAGCTCACTATTACAAAAACTACAACTGTCTGAGTAAATAATGCTACAAGGAATATATAGTAGAAGGTAATTTAAAACGTATGAATTTACTAGTAAATTACACAGATACATAGCATTTTCCAAAGCAGTATTTACACATTGCTGTGCAGGAAAGTCCATTTTTGAAGCACCTTTTTGATTGCCCCGTTCTTCCTGACGTGCTGAAGGATGTCGACTTCAGGGGGCTTCCCCGCTCTGCTACAGCATCTTTGTTGTATTGGACTGCAAGGCGCCTTATGTCCGAGAGGACGTTGGTAAGCGTAATTTAAAAAAAAAAAAAAAAAAAAAAAAAAAAAAAAAAATTGAAGCACCCACTAGTTATTTGAGAGCAGTTGTTTTTTTTACACTTTCATGACGTAAATTCGCTTTAAGCATTTGAAACTGCGGGCAAACTCAAACAAACAAGAACGTGCTTCTCATCAATTACTGTAAGCCCCAATCATGAATTAAGGTTCAGACTAAATTTTTAGGCATACTGCCCCATTGATATCGATTTGATAAGCACTAAATAAGTTGCCTAAGGGCTCTGTGGGTGTTAAGTTAATCATTGATCTTTGTTTGCTGGTGGAAAAAACATTTTATGGCTTCATTTACGGACGGAAGTTACATGAAGACGAATAGCAAAGATAGATTTGAAATTTTTAATCAGGTATGCTTTTTTTTTTTGAGGTTGGGATAAGTATAAATATGCAACAATAACATCAGGATAGTCTTTCCATCTTTTCCACATCGTCACTTTTCCCCGACCTGCAAAACAAAAAAAAAAAAAAAAAAGAGGTCGTGTCACATCCTGAGAATGAGTGGAACCCTCTTTGAGAAACTGCTTTTTGCTGACCGAATTTGTGAGCAAAGTCTTGGACTAGTACAGGGTGCGGAGAAAGTTCCCACAATTTTATTAGATATTTTAGTAGGCTGTAACTAACACATAATTCAACAAATCAATAAGTTAAAGCAATAAAAACTCTTTATTGAGACAATAAATATATTATATAAATATATTATTTTGTTTAATAATAACATTAAACAAAAAAATTATAGCAATTGTTCAAAATTGGCTCCTTGGGCTTCAATATATTTACGGAGCCGCAGTCTGAAATTGCCGACGATGCTCGCTCACGCATCCACCGTTATCTCATTCCAGGCACGCCTCAGAGCCGTTTTGAGCATGTCGACTGTGGCGTATCGTTTTCCTGAGATTTTTTCTTCCAAGTTTGACCACACCGAGTAATCCATCGGATTGAGGTCCGGTGAGTTAGGGAGCCAAACATCCTTGCCCCAAAAACCTGGGAACAGATCTTTGCAGATGGCAATCGTCGATCGAGCAGAATGCGCTGGAGCCCAGTCTTGTTGGAGTGTGAATGTATCTTGACCAAAGTGTTCTGTTGCCCATGGCCTCAGTACATCGCATAGAACCCGCTGCTGATAAATCGCAGCATTAATTTTGACGTTTCTGTCAATGAAAACAAGCGGCGTCTTCCCAGTGGCACAAATGCCAGTCCAGACCATTATGGAGGCTGGAAAGTGACTGTGTCCGATGATTTTTGCAGCAGCGGTCTTCTTCTGACCCTTCTTAAGCAGTTGGCGATGATTTTGACAGTTATGTGTGGGCTCGATGGTGAAGATCTTCTCATCGGTAACGAGAACCTTCGAAAGGCGAGCACCAGCAGTCAAGCGAAGCATCCGTCGAGCTTTTATCAATCTTTTCTGCTTCATTGTGTCATTGAGGAAGTGGATCGATCTTATAAGAACGAAGTCCCAACTTGTTTTTAACGATGGTTCGGACGCTTTTTTCGCTGATCTCCAGTTCTTCGGCCATCTTTCGCATTGAGCGCTCTGGATTGCGATGGATGTGACAGCGGATCTTCTGCACATTCTCTGGAGTCGTTGCAGTGGTTGGACGACCACTCCGTGGACGGTCGGCAGTCCCTCCAGTCTCCTTGTAGCGTTTCACACGGCGTCAGAGACTGTTCTACTCTTGAATCCAGTCGTTCGAATAATATCGGCTGTTTTCATTCCCTTCTTGTGTAATTCAACGACAGCAACACGCACATTTTCACGATTCATAGCTCACTAACTCAATGAACTAACAAAGAACAAATGATTAAACCTCAAATACGTTTAATGCCAATAAACAATATGTGCCAAATAAATCGCCAACATACGATTTTAACGTCAAAATAACGTTTTAAACAAAATTGTGGGAACTTTCTTCGCACCCTGTATAAGTCGAAAATGTTTTCCAGCTGCAAATTTAAGCCCCATCTTCTTTCTCACCTTTTTGTACTGCTTATGGAAGTATGATATGCCTAAAATGACAGCGGTGGTCAACAGTTCTAACGCAGATGCTTCTGTACCCTCTTTCTGCAGTATCCGAAACATGTACGAAGATCCTGCAATAAGCTTCCTTGTGATTTGATGGTGCTAGAGGTGTCGTATTCAATGAAAATAACCGTCGAATCATTAAGAGGAGAACAAGATGGCATAGGCAGTGCAGTCATGAAAAACAATTCTGTCTTTTTATCTGCATTCCGGAGAAAACTTATCCAGTTCTCAGGAAGCAAACCATTTTGTTCAAAATCATATCTTTCTCCTTTTCCTCTTATATGTCTTGCATCTGTATCCTGAATAGACTTCAGATACTCCACCAAAAGATTTTCGGTCCTAAGTCGTTTTATGTGAACGTTGAACAATGAAAGAATAGTCATAGACAATAGCATCCTAATGTATCTCTGCACTTATTCTAAAATTAGCATTCATCATTTCATCTTCAGCAACCATCCTTAACTCATTTTCGTCTTCTCTCGAGTAGTCTTCATCAGTAGGAATACTATTACTCAACTCATTGAGCAGGAATGTTAATGACAAGACTTATTTCCCGTTCAAAGAGATCCATTTATTGAAATCATTGTGGGTGAGGTTGATTTTCATAGTGGAGAAATTCATTTAGGTTTAGATTTACGATACTACAAATAATGAAAAGCTTTAAAAATTAATCTGCATCGAATTTCAATCTTCTCATTAAACAGACTTACTAGTTTTTCTGTAAAAATGAAAGTCTAAAAAAGATTTTTTTTCCTACTCGTGAATATGAAGTGACTTTTGAGTCACAATTCTTTTTCTCTATGAATTTGTTGTAACTGTTTTTCTCAACTTGCTCAATATTTATAATCTTTTTCTACTGCTGTATTCTCTAATGAGAACAATTTTTTTGAAGTTTCTAAAAATGGATTTCCATGTTCAGCTATTTCTCTTCAAGGCCTGACTCTTCAAGACATTTTTTAAAAACAGGCTTTGGAAGCTTAACATTTCTTCATTGCGCATATACAGCGTTTCTTTAAATGAGTAGAGGTAACTTTTTTCAAATTGTGTAACTAAATCGATAACTTCAGGATCAACCTATATCCATCTTAGTTGGATCTGTGATAGACCAATTATACCCCAGTCTCCTTTCACCACCGCATTGTTTTGCTTGTAAGCATGGTCCAATCCAATTACAGAAAAGACGTTCATTGTCTTTTTTTCATCAAGCATTCCTTTTTCGAAGGCATTGTGTACGTCTGGAAGGTTTGTGGGTTAAAGAAGATATTTTATGAAAATTGGTAACCATCGAGCATAGTTACTAAAAAGTATATGTACATCGTTTAGTATAGCGTTAAAATGGGGGAAAAAAACACAAAATCAACTACTTCAAATTTTCAGTAAAGATGTTAAAGTTGGTTGAAAGCCGTTATCTAATAAACATTAACATTAAAATCCCCAGCTTTAATATGGTGCTCAAAAATTTGAACATTGTGATGGTGCTTTCTTTCTCGGATTTTTAAGGTAGAAAAATTTCTCTGTTAAAAGTGTCTTCATTGCATTGATGTGAATCTTTTTGTAAGAAGTAGTTAGAGACATTTTATTATACACTTTAGAAATGTTTTTCCTTTTTTTTCATAAAATGAGTAAAAGCTTACGAATGATCAATCGGGTAACGGAGAACTAACAACAGTAACAATAGCAATAATAGTGATAAGAAGAAGAACTTTAAAATTCAAACTTTAAATTTCTTTCTAATAGAATTATGTTGTCTTGACATTAATTTCACCCATTTTCCTTCAATTCCTTACTCTTTTATACCCTTTGGAAATAGTGTCGATTATGCGTGCTCAGTCATAAAAAAACTAGGTGCATCATGGGCGGATAATTGGACAGTTCGGGCAACTAGAGTTCGGATAACTGGAATCCTACTTTGATATAACCCCAAATAAATGTATCTAACACTTTTTGTAAAGTTATTTCTGAAATTAGACGTTAAATGGAGCTTAAAACGGTAAAAAATATAATTAACATCTATGGAGTAACACAATCATTGAATTAATAAATTATAATAAAGTTTTTTTTTTAAATCGCCATATTTGGTTTTGGACCAAAAATGGCTGCTGGGGAGGGGAGGTGGATTTTGGAATGTCTCCCCTTCCTAAAAGATTTGTATATAGGGGAAACCGGGGTTAGTTGTTACAATTTTTTTCAATATTTTTTTCACGCTAAACTATTTAAATTATTTACACGCGTGAAACTTTAAAAATGCAGCTAGAATGTTTAACATTCTTAACATATTTTTTAAAAAATGATTAGAAGTGGCTTCTAAATATTCCAACAAACTACTCCAAAATATTTCAAAGTTTTTGAATAGATGTAGATTGTAACAACTTACCCCACCACGGGGCATTTTGTTACAGTATATGGGGTTAGTTGTTACATGAGATATATTTTAGTGATGAAATGAATTTTACACATTTTCTGGTTTATTTTGTTAAATTTTAAAAATACTTAACCACGTTAAAAATCAAAAACTTTTTGGCTTTACAAATTTACTTCATTAATGACTCATTCTAATAAAGTATCGTCATCATTATCATTGTCCGCGAATTACAATTTTCACAAGCATATAATTTATCAAACTTATCACATCGGTCATGTGCCCGTTTCTCAAAATTACGACATTGAAGCCGTTTAGTTGTTTTTTTTGGATTCTGAGTACGGTTTAGAGCACTCTATGCAGAACCAGTCTTCATCATCTTCATCCGAAGGACGCACTGTTTAGACGCACCTTTTTGCATTTTTTTTATTTTTTTTTGGTCGTTGTGTCTGTTGATTTCTTCTCTGTTAGACACAATTTCCTTTTCACAGATTTTTGTTTCCCAGCTTCGACTTGCAAAACATTTTCTACTGGTGTATGTATTAAAGTGGCGCTGACCTATGGTTTCCGCTTGCGAACCGTCTTCACTTCTGCACTCCTGCAGCGCTGGAGAAAGACCTACATTCGAATAATACATTATTTATTATTATTATCATTGTTGTAATTATTATTATTATTTATTCAACCATACATA